>NW_016107565.1:2545181-2559406 GCF_001604975.1 Cebus imitator | reverse complement strand
AACAGTCATTAGAGTGAATCGGCAACCAACAGAATGGGAAAAAATTTTTGCAGTCTACCCATCTGACAAAGGGCTGATATCCAGAATTTATGAAGAACTAAAACAGATCTATAAGAAAAAAACAAACAAGCCCATTCAAAAGTGGGCAAAGGATATGAACAGACACTTTACAAAAGAAGACATACATGAGGCCAACAAACATATGAAAAAATGCTCATCATCACTGGTCATTAGAGAAATGCATATCGAAACTACATTGAGATATTATCTCACCCTAGTTAGAATGGCGATCATTAAAAAATCTTGAGGCAACAGATGCTGGAGAGGATGTGGAGAAATAGGAACACTTTTACACTTTGGGTGGGAGTGTAAATTAGTTCAACCATTGTGGGTGACAGTGTGGCAATTCCTCAAGGACCTAGACATAGAAATTCCATTTGACCCATCAACCCCATTATGGGGTATATATCCAAAGGATTATAAATCATTCTACTATAAGGATACATTCACACGAATGTTCATTGCAGCACAGTTTACAATAGCAAAGACCTGGAAACAACCCAAATGCCAATGTATGATAGACTGGACAGGGAAAATGTGGCACATATACACCATGGAATATTATGCAGCCATCAAAAACGATGAGTTCATGTCTTTTGTAGGGACATGGATGAACCTGGAAACCATCATTCTCAGCAAACTGACACAAGAACAGAGACTCAAACACCACATGTTCTCACTCACAGGCAGGTGTTGAACAATGAGAACACATGGACACAGGGAGGGGAGCATCACACACTGGGGTCTGTTGGGGGGAAATTGGGGAGGGACAGCAGGTGGTGGGGAGTTGGGGAGAGATAGTATGGGGAGAAATGCCAGATAGAGGTGAAGGGGAGGAAGGCAGAAGATCACTTTGTCATGTGTGTACCTATGCTACAATCTTGCATATTCTTCACATGTACCCTCAAACCTAAAATGCAATTTAAAAAAAAACTCTTAAAGTAAAAGAAAAGTGATAAAGCATGGATTGTAAATTATATGCATGTTTTTTAGGCCAACTCTATGTTTTATAAGCATCAAATGGGCACTTTTAATCTTTCTTCTTTAAAATAAATAAATAAAATGAAAAAAAAAAAAGAATCCAATTAAAAAGTCAACAATAAATTACTTTTCTCTACCCAAAGGAGAGAGTAGAAGATTTTGTCTTGTAGTGCTCAAAATTATGAGTTTGTATTAATATACAAAATCTAATATGAACTTAGTATATAACTATTGGAGAGTATTACATATTTATTTATTTATTCAATCTTTCTTGTTAATTATTAATTTATTATTCTACCAAAATTTACTCAGAATTCAATGCATGGTAAGTATTTTGTTAGTTGTTGTGAAACAAGAAAATTTCTATTTTTAAGATACTCCCAATTCATTCTGTAATTAAAACAAAAACAAAAATTTTTTAATGTAAGAGTTTTGCATGCGTTTATACATTATCTCCAATTATTAAAATCCATCCCTGTACATTGAAATTTACTTAAAAATAATAAATTTGCCTCATATAATCATCCTTAAGATTTAAGTCAACTCCCCCCTCTCCCGTGAAGTATTCCCCTAGCCTTCTACCGTAATTTCTGGCCTCCCCAATAACACTGAAATTTTCTCTTAAGTCCCAGGGATATGGAATATGTGTATTTTATATTTCTGTAATCAAGTACAATAAATGCTGAACAATACATAAATAATTAAAGTATTTGTGAAATTAAGTACTTCGTGAAAAGTCAATAGGTATATTTTCTAATGTATGCAAAAGACATTACGCTTAGTTAAGACTCTAAGGAGCTAATACAATGCATATAAAATGCTTGAGTTCTAAAATATATGCAAAATAAATGTTATCACTTCTTTAAGTAACTGAAAGTTTTGGATGATACTCCAGATAACATGAAGGTAGAAGTCATTTTATGTCCTTTGATTGGAATATTAAAAACATACAAACAATTTTATTATATATATATATATATATATGTACTTCTTCCTGTATATATATATATATATATATATATATATATATGCTGAAGTAAAATCATATATATATATATCTATATATGCATATATATGTACTTCTTCATATATATATTTATACATATATATATATATATATAGAGAGAGAGAGAGAGAGAGAGAGAGATAAATATCATTGCATCTAAAAGGGGAGAGCAAATGACTGAATAGTTATAATCAGTGCTTTTAAATAACATCGACTTATCCTAATGAGCTTAAGGTTCTGAAAAAATCTGTTTCCACATGTTAGTGAAAAATTCTGATAAAAGTGTTATTTGGGTTTTAAAAACTTTAAGTACAGTGATAAGACTAAATATTAAAATATCAAGATAAATGCACTTCAAAATTAATTATTCTTGCCATATTAACATGTAAGGTTTGCAATTCTAAACATTAACCATATACTATTTGACTACTTAAAATATGTTTTAAGTGATTAAAATATATTTCTGAAGTGAATAAACAGTCATATAGTATTTGACTACTTAAAATGTTTTAAAATACTTAAAATAGCCGGGCGCGGTGGCTCAAGCCTGTAATCCCCGCACTTTGGGAGGCCGAGGCGGCTGGATCACGAGGTCAAGAGATCAAGACCATCCTGGTCAACATGGTGAAACCCCATCTCTACTAAAAATACAAAAAATTAGCTGGGCATGGTGGCACATGCCTGTAATCCCACCTACTCAGGAGGCTGAGGCAGGAGAATTGCCTGAACCCGGGAGGCGGAGGCTGCGGTGAGCCGAGATCGTGCCATTGCACTCCAGCCTGGGTAACAACAGCGAAACTCCGTCTCAAAAAAAATAAAATAAAATAAAATAAAATACTTAAAATAAAATACAATATATTTTAAGTAGTCAAATACTATATGGTTAACGTTTAATCATTTCAGAAAATTCTGATCTAATATTTTGGTTAGCAGATACGACTCCGTGAAAGCATTATTTTGGTAATTTTATTTTATTTTGTTTTAACTTCCGGGGTACAGGTGCAGGATGTGCAAGTTGGTTACATAGATAAATGTGTATAATGGGGGTTTGCTATACAAATTAGTTCATCACCTAGATATTAATCCTAGTACCCCTTGGTTACTTTCCCTGATCCTCTCCTTTCTTGCCTCTCATCCTTCCAATAGGCCCCAGTATGTGTTGTTCCCTTCTATGTGTCCACATGTTCTCATCATGTAACTTCCACTTGTGAGAACATATAGTATTTGGTTTTCTGTCCATGTGTTCCCATTTAGCTCCCACTTAGAACATGTGGTATTTGATTTTCCGTTCCTGTGTTAGTTTGCGAAGGATAAGGGCCTTCAGCTCCATCCATGTCCCTACAAAGGACATGATTGCATTCTTCTTTTTTTTTTTTTTTTTTTTTTTCTCAAGACAGAGTCTTGAGAAAGACATTGTACTCCAGTTACCCAGAGCTGGAGTACAATGACATGATCTCAGCTCACTGCAATCCATGATCTCAGCTCACTGCAATCTCCAACTCCTGGGTTCAAACAATTCTCCTGCCTCAGCCTCCCGAGTAGTTGGGATTATAGGTGCATGCCACCATGATCGGCTAATTTTTGTGTTTTTAGTAGAGATGGGGTTTCACAATGTTGGCCAGGCCGATCTCAAACTCCTGACCTCATGATCCACCCACCTCAACCTCCCAAAGTGCTGGAACTACAGGCATGAGCCACCACTCCCAACCCATCTCATTCTTTTTTATGGCTGCCTAGTATTCCATGATGTATATGTACCACATTTTCTTTATTTTATTTAGGTTGATTCCAAATCTTTGCTATTGTGAACAGTGCTGCAATGAACATATGTGTGCATGTATCTTTATTATGGAATGATTTATACAACTTTGAATATATACTCAGAAGTGAGATTGCTGGGTGTTTCTGTCAAATAGTGTTTCTGTCATCAGGCCTTTGAAGATTTGCCACACAAAGTGTTATAAATTATAATCTACTTATATATCTCCTCCTGTCTAAAACCAATGGGGAAATGCAGTCTGTTCATCACATTCCTTTGCACACTGTGATGTTCCCCAGAGTTTCACATTATTGTTAGTAACCATAATACTGTATTCTATCATCTATGAAATTAAGGTCTTATGTTGACTCATTTTAATTTGTCATGATTTCTGATTTCTACATCTTTGATAGTTAACTTTCCTTTTCTAGGTTTCTGTTTTAATTCTCCTAGAATAATTCATGAGGTTAGGTGTCGTGGTCTTAAATATGTCTGAATTGCTTGGCATGCAATTACCAAGATATTTATAATCTCTTAAAAGTGAGTAAAAGTGAAGGAATATATATATCACTTTAGATATAAAGCCATACCATGAAAAACATGAGAAATTTGTAGCCACTTATAATTCTGATTAGTTTCACTACATCCTTCAGATTTATAGATTTGATTTGCCATGATATATCTTCTATGAGTATTACAATACCCAAACAAGAATAATAATAAGGGTGAAATTAACTTATAATAACAGGAATACATTCATGTTGTAACTCATCCATTTCTAAAGTTGAAAATGTTATTATAATGTCTCTAAGGAATTCTTAGGATCTCACATAGTTTTCTACATATTTGGATTTCTGGAATTGGATCAGATTGTTGATTATAATCATTATCATTTTTACTGAGACAGTATAAATCACAAACTTTTATAATTACTGAGAGATATATAGAGGACACTTCCTGACTGGACAGCCCGCCTTTCAAATATTCACATGGCTCACTCCCTTAGTTGACTCAATTATGGTCCAATGTTCTTCCTGTAAGGGGATGTTCCTGAATTGCCCCCTACTACCACCTTACAAAATATCATCTTATTTGTTCTGTGGCCCACAGTCATGACTTAACCACTTAATTTTTAAAATATTTATGCACTTGCCCATTGAACTCTTTTCAATGACAGAAATGTTTTACATCCAGTTTCTCCAATAGGGTGCTCAATAGTCCCCTGTAAGTATGGAGTATTTGAAATGGGAGCAGTATGACAGAGGATCTGGATATAATTTTACTTGAGTTTTGTGAATTTTCATGTGTCTACCATATTGTACAGTGAAACTTGATAACATTTACCACTACTCACCTTCATTAATTTCTTTTCCGTTCTCTGCACTAGAATGGAAGTTTTATGAGAGTAGAGATTTTGCGTTGTTTAGTGCCATATCCTCAGAACAGTTCCTGGCATATATTAAAAATTCAGTAAATTTTTGTTGAACAAATAGATGGACCAGAAATACAGCATTGTAATCAACTTGTTCATATGTATAGCATAGGCCTACTAGATTCCTTGGAAAGGGTTTAGACATTTAAAAAGTCATATTGTGCAGTTTATATATACTTTTATGTCTATTATGAATAAACACACATAAAATATAAAATTAATAATTAGTGCTCAAAATATCAAAAATGAAAAAGTGATTTTTAAATTACATCTACAAGACACCCAACATCTGGTAAATTTAAATATAATGTTAGCTATTGGTACTTCATTATAGAAGGACTTCCCATATTGACTAAAATTAGAGTCACAAAAGGTTTTTAACTCTCTTGCTGTCAGAAGACTTTGCCGCTAAGAAGTGCAGAGAAGTTTCAGAATATTAAAAATCTTAGAGAAGGCCAGGCACTGTGGATCACACCTTTAATTCCAGCACTTTAGGAGGCCGTGGCAGGTGGATAACCTGAGACCAGGAGTATGAGACCAGCCTGGGCACCATGGCAAAACTCTGTCTCTATAGAAAATACAATGACTTAGCAAGGCACAGTGGTGCATGCCAGCTACTTGGTAGGCTGAGGTGGGAGGATCAGCTGAACTCGGGAGGTCTAGGTTGCAGTGAGCCATGATCAGGCCACTGCACTCCAGCTAGGGTGATAGAGCAAGACTCTGTTTAAAAAAAAAAAAAAAAAAAAAACCCTGAAGGAAATAGTCTGACTTTTTATAGTATTTATATTTCACTAAGTTCTTTTGATGTCGTTTAGCAGAATCTCAAAATATTTAATGTTTCCAGCCCAAAACCAAAGCATGTTCTTTTCAGATTTTGAAGGTTAAATCTGTATGTTGTAGATTATATCAGAAATCTGGGGATTGTTTCTAAAATCAATTAAAATCTACTTAATTTTATTATCTCATAATAAAAATAGACATCTATATATGTCAAACCACAATGAGTAGCTGGAAACTATGAATAGGAAGAATAGAGAATGTTTGTCTTTAATTTCATTTGATAATGACAATTCATTGTTGCCTTCATTAATGAGCATTTTTGTATACTATTTATGATTAACAGTATTATTTATTGAAAGTTACTATTTCTTCAGATAATATGTTGATATAGTTAGGATATTTGTCCCCATTCAAATCTCATGTTGAATTGTAATACTCAATACTGGAGGTGGGACCTCATAGGAGGTGTTTGGATCTCCAGGGCAGATCCCTCATGGCTTTGTGCTGTCTTCATAATAGTGAATTCTCAAAGGATCTGATCATTTAAAAGTGTGTGGAACCTCCCCCTCATTCTCTCTCACATGTGCTATGTTATGTGAGACACGTGCTTCCCCTGTCCCTTCTGCCAAGATTGTAAGCTACTTGAGATGTCCCCAGAAGCTGAGCAGATGCCAATGCTGTGCTTCCTATACACAACACAGAACTGTGACCCAATTAAACGTATTTCCTTATAAATTACCTAGTCTCAGGTATTTCATACTTAAAACAACAAAAAATAACCTAATACAATATTCTAAAGGAATCTATTACACCAATCTATTAGTTATTTTTTCTTTGTTTGCTTTTTATACAGAATGGTATGATTATTAATACATAATAAAAATTTAGAATTAATGAGATAAAATATTATTTTTTTCTGATCATAGTTCAATTTCATATGCCTTAACTTTGTTTTTTATATAGGCAATGAATTGCTCATGCATATTTTATGTTTATCAGTACAAAAATGATATATTTATAAATGCTGTAGATGTGCTTACATAAAGGAGAATGATTTTTGGACAAAACAAAATTGAGTTTAGTGTTAAGATTGTTTGGGTAACTTTGATTTCATGCTTTAGCAGTATGTGTTAGTGAATAAGAGTTACAAGACACTTAACAAATTGTGTTCAATGAAACATTAATTCTGAAAAGTTGTCAATAGGTCATTTATAAAATTAAATTGTTCTGTAGTCACAAAAAATTCCCCCCACATACAGAATAACTATTAATACATCATAAGTGCTGTTTGCTACAGATAGATCTGGGAAAACTAGCTTAAAAACACATAGGTATTGAAAAAATAAGTATAATTTGGAGAAACTTTTTTTTTTTACTGTTTTTACTGGACTTTATTTTGTAGAGCATTTTTGAGACATTAACACAGAGATTTCTCATAGATCTCATACCCAGTTTCCCTTATTATTAACATCTTAACATTAGTATGGTACATTTAATGAGCCAATATTGGTTGACACATTATTATGAATTAAAGTGTATACTTTATTCAGACTTTTTAAGCCGTAACCTAATGTCCTTCTTCTGACCCAGGATCCCATCCAAAATACTGCATTACAGTTGGTTATCATGTCTCCTTAGGTTCCTCTTGGCTCTGACAGTTTCTCAGACTTTCCTTGTTTTTTGAGGACTTTGACAGTTTTGAGAAATACTGTTCAGGTATTTTGTAGAATGTCCCTCTCGGAATTAATCCGATGTTTTCTCACGATTAGACTGGGAATGCGGGCTTTTTGGAGGAAGATCACAGATGTAAAGTGCCATTTACATTTAACACATCATATCAGGGTACATACTATCAGCACGATTTGTCACTGTTGATGTTGACCTTGATCACCTGAATAAGGTAGTATTTGTGAGGCTTCTCCATTGTAATTTTACTCTTTTTCCCTCTTTCCTTACTGTACTCTTTGGAAGCAAGTCACTACATATAGCCCCCACTTAAGAAATAGAGAATTATTTTCCACCTCCTTGAGGGAGGGGTAGCTACATAAATTATTTGGAATTCTTCTGCGTGAAAGAGTTTTCTCTTCTTCCCAATTTATTTATGTAATCAATTATTTATTTCTATAGTATGGACTCATGGATATTCATTTTATACTTTGATTTTTTTTTTTAATTTTGTTGCTTACAATTTATTTTGGCATGTTAAAGGTTTGGAGAAGTTCTGCAGGAAAGAAACCTGTTTAACTTTATTTAATCCATTGTTGTTCAAGCTAATGTGATCATGAAACCCTATTTCTATGTAAAATACCTTGGGAACTACTTTGCTATGTCCTTCAATGAACGCTGAAATTTGAAGATATACTGTGTAATAAATATAAGTGTGTGAGTTTTCTTGTGAAATAATACTAGTAAGCACATAAATCCCTAATTATATTCTAGGCACCATTCTTTTTGTTGTTGTTTTTTTGTTTGTTTTGTTTGTTTTTAATTTATTTATTCTACTTTAAATTCTAGGGTTCACGTGCAGATCATGCAAGTTTTCTTTTTTTAATTTTACATGTCTAGTTTTCACATTTATAACATATTCTATATGAAAAAGAGTGGGATTATTTTAATTAAACCAATGTTTTTAAGCAGGAAGTTATGTTGCATTTATTCTGGTGGATACTGTTAAGCAAATTGAACTTGGCTTAACCATGGATTTAGAACAATAAACTGTGATACAATTGCATGGATATTTTATAATAGGAGTTACTGTTTATTTCCCAGAAATTTAAACTTTGTATATGAACCGAGCAGACTAATGCAGGTATTGTAGCTTCTCTAAAATTGTTACATCAATTGTTGTAAAGATGAGCTTTTAGTAATTCCTTAGATGACAAATCATAGTATCTCTACACATGTGACTTTCACTGTGGAAGTCTCCAGTGGCATTTCCTGATTAAATAAGCTATGTAGTTATTATTCCCTGGGGAAAGAGGAAAATAAAGACTTTGAGGGTAAGGCATTATCACAGAATTTGACCAAAATTAAAAGGGACAGTGACAATAGAAATGTTCTCAATAACAAGTAGGCATCAAGCTCTTACGAAGAAGATTAATAAAACACAGAAAATCTGTAACTTACCCATTCTACAGTGAAGAGATTATGCCAGTACTCTACAAGCAAATTATGCATAATACAAATACAGTAATGTTGATTTATTTTAAAAAATGGAAGAGTTGAGAAAATCAACTATTCAAATCTCATTGGAATTTCTGGAATTTGACAGTTCATATCACATACTAATAAAAAAAGAAAATCTAGAATATTCAAAAATTGTATATCATACTGTTAACCCTGATGTTAAGCTACTTCCAAATATAACAGAATTCAGAGGACTTTCCAATGATTATAGAGAAAATATAGAAGTCAAATCATAAGAGCTAAATGTATTCAATATTTACAATGTATCAGGCACTTTTCTAAGAACTTTATGCATGATAATTTATTAAATGTTTACAAAGATTTTGTGAAATGACTATTATTCCCATCTTATGGATGAAGAAATCATTGAAATTATATAACTTACCCATGGTCTCAGATCTAGGAAGTGGCAAAACTGGCTCCTAGTTTATGAGATAGTTCACACACTACATCGCCTTGGCTGTGGTGTGGATATTTTTGCATGTACTCTACTATATGCCCCTAAATGTACTTATTTATTAATGCCCATGTGTTTAAGCTAGTTTTCCCAGATCTATGTGTAAAAAATGATGCCCTTGATGTGACAGTAGTTATTCTGTGGGAAGGGAATGTTTCGCAACTATAGAATAATTTAATTTTATAAACTACTTATTGAAACGTTTCAGAATTAGTGTTCCACAGAATACAGAAGGAAATTATTTCATAAGATTTTTGTGTAGTAAAGAGTCTGATCAAATATTCTGGAAGATGAGGAGAGATTAATGAACTTGTTAAGTTGGATTTGTAAGTTTTGTGTTGATATTGCTTGAGTTTTTAACATAAATATTCAATATCCCTTGGAAATTTTTTGCACACCAAGCAAGCACATTACTGAGTATATACCCAAAGGATTATAAATCGTTCTATTTTAAAAACACATGCACACATATGTTCATTGTCGAACTGTTTACAATAGCAAAGATTTGCAAACAACCCAAATTACCATTAATTATAGACTGGATAAAGAAAATGTGGCACATGTATACTCTGGAAAACTAGGCAGCCATAAAAAAGGATGAGTTCATGTCCTTTGCAAGGACATGGATGAAGCCGGAAACCATAATTCTCAGCAAATTGACGCAAGTGAAGAAAACCAAACACCGTATGTTCTCACCCATAAGTGTGTGTTGAACAATGAGAACACAAGAACACAAAGAGGGGAACATCACACACTGGGGCCTATTAGGGGGTGAGGGGCTAGGGGAGGGATAGCAGGGGGTGGGGGCATTGGGGAGGGATAACATTAGGAGAAATAGCTAATGTAGGTGATGGGGGGATGGATGCAGCAAACCACCATGGCATGTGTATACATATATAACAATCCTGCACAATCTCCATATGTACCCCAGTACTTAAAGTATAATTAAAAATAAGAACTCAGTATATATGATTGGTTTTAAATTTTCTTTCTTTAGGGAAGTTATAATTTTAAGTTATAGTAAGCATGACCATGTTTCTAACAAGTTAAAATTAATGTTAAAATAAAACTTATAAATGTGCCGTTCAAGTGCTGAAGATAATGCAAACTTAAAGTATGCCACAATTTGTACTTTGTGAAATGTCAGTAGCTACTTAAGATCTCTTTTCTTCAACTTTTAACAACAAATACAAAATATATTATACCAATAGTTTTTCAATATTTATTCCATTTTTATATAGCAACTCCGAGATAATTTCTGATCTATTTAAAAACTATAATTTAACTCAAATAACAAGTGATATTATAAATAATTTTTAATTGCCAACAAAATGTAGTTCTTTTAAATATAATTTAAGGTACGATATTTCTCACTTATTAAGTGAAAAACTAATACATTTCTAGTGCATAAGTTAGAAACATTTTAACTGCAGGTAACAGATCACACAACTTATTCTGATATTTATTACATAATTCAAAAAGGCTAGCAAACACTTCACTGTCTCTTGGCTTAATATAATGTAGAAACGAAAGCATTAACATCTTACAAGACACTTCCCACAGAAAAAGGCACAGTTATTAATCCCCTTTCCCTTATCAGAAAATAAAATCTTTCCCATAATCCTTAAACAAATATTTTCTATGTATACTTGGCCAGAAATTTATTATATATCTGTCTGACAATAGTCATTGGAAAAAGAGAATGAAAATATCATTAAAGAATTAAACCAAAATTAATTCAATCCCTTGGTCTGAGTACTTCATTGTACAAACCCTATTGGACATCTAAGGTACCATGTTAGATCTCCAAGTAAAGAATGAAAAGAATGGTTCTTGTGAGAACAAACAAATATTTTTAGCATACATATAAAATATAGTTAAATGTTATAATAAAAGGAATTATATAATATTTATTGATAACAAACCATAACTGATGTTATTTCTGACATAAAACCTGTTTTATTATATACCATACAATAAAGAACAGTTGTTTATCAATTGTTTTAATTTCCAATGGGATATCAATAAGATATATTTTTAAAGTGCTTTCCAATTCAAAGTGGATGACGATCATACATAGAATCAAATAAAATATTCCAAGAATAAAATAGCCCAAGTTTCCATTTTGTTTTATCCTCACATGGCCCATCTACAGCATTTACGGCTTACAAAAAATGCCAGTGTCTGCTTGACACTTTATAATGGAAATTGGAAATCAAATGTGCTCTCAATATTTCAACTGAAAAAGAGCATGGGTTTAGAATCTAGGATAATTGGATTCTTAGCTCAGTAGATACTTATAATCCTACTTGATCAAGAGTTCCATGAAAACACAGACCTTGTTTTATTCAGATTTCAGTTTCAATAATGCTCATCTATGATGTACTTAGTACAAAATTATTATGATGTGGGAGACCTATAGTAAAAAAGAAACATTCACATCTTGGCGTAATAACACTTCTAAAAAGTTATTTTCCCTTATAGTTTTAAAGAAAATTTAAAAAGAAATATTAATAAATACGCATGAGGGAAATATGGTATTATGTCATGTTGTGTAAATCTGGCATTAAGAAAATTTTCAAGTTGGCAACTCTTGGCATATAGAATTTTTGTTTTCTTTTTAATAGAAAGAATATGGCTATTTCTGGATATGCAGCATTCATTTCTAGTATTACCCAATTTTCCTTTTTAGAGAAACTTCATTTTCCCTATTGGGCAAGTAAAGAAACAGATATATAACGTGACCTAGGCAAAAGCCCTCTACAATTCACATCTTGAGCTTCAAAACAGCTGCAGAGAATGGGCATGGTGGCTAACATCTATAATCTCAACACTTTTTTGAGGCGAGCAGATCACTTGAGTTCAGGAGTTCAAGGCCAGCTTGGCCAACATGGTGAAAGCCCATCTCTACTAAAAATACAAAACTTATCCAGTTGTGGTGGCACCTACCTATAATCTCAGCTACTAAGGAGGCTGAGAGAGAACTGCTTGAACCTAGAGGTGGAGGTTGCAATGAGCCGAGATCATGCCACTGCACTCCAGCCTGGGCAACAGAGCAAGACTCCGTCTCAAAAAATAAAAATAAAAAAGATATCGATCATATTGATTACATTATCACCAGATGTTCTTGCTTAAGAACTTTATGATGATTCCAGTTTCTTTCCTATGTGCTGCCTGTTCAATGTTATTGTTGGGTTTGAGCCTGCATTTCCAGCCTATATTAAGTTCTGCAAATTTCTGTTACCAATTCTTTAATTTTTTTTTTCTTTTCAGTAATGGAATAAAGATTCATTTGTTGTTGTTTTTGCCCTTAAACATTGTCTAATATTTTGCCAAAATATTACTTTTAAGCTTTCAATTATGGAGCCTGCCTGCAAGAATTATGCAAATACATACTCACTATGGTAAAATTTTATTTTGTTAGCATATAGTCCAATCTCAAGCTTTATAACGCAGATTTTTAACATTGAGAAAATGCAGTAGTCATGTTATAAAACCAGCTTGTAAAAAAGTTAAAAGTAGAGATAAACTGCTGGAATATGAAATTAGAACACCATTTTCAGAAGCAAATTTTTAGCATGAAAGGACACAGGTTTAATGAAATATACTAAATTTCAATGTCTTGGATTTCTTCTATCATTGTACATTTCAAGGGCACCCAACTTTTGTAGAAGATTCTTTTTTACACAAATCTCTCAAACTTTTTTCTCAAATAACATCATAAATAATACCAATGTCTTCTTTTCTTCCTTAGCTTTGGCTCAATATTTCTATTGTTTAAAGTATCATATGCATGATTTCAGCTCCCATGAGGGCTTGTTGTTTTTATATAGAGAAAAAAAATGCTATGTGACTGCCCTTTTCAAAAGTATGTCCTCTTCATACTTTTGAAAAAAACAATCACATAATCGTTGTTATGTGACTTAGTAAAAATATTACATGTCCTGTCAGTGTATACAAATTCAGAGGTCCTGGGATCATAAGTCAAAAGTTAAGGGTGTTTCACTAGAGAGTATCCTTGCATTTTTGTTAGCATAGCCTAAAAACCTACATAGTTTGAAGAATGAGAAATTTTCTAAATCTCAGGAAATGACAACTTTGCTTAAACTTACATGTGGCAATAGTTAACATAACTACCGATCCAATATACAGAACCTGTCTATGATTTGCAGACACCTAGCCCAAATTATGTGTTTCCTACATTTCTGAATTGTTGATTTTCAATCAAATATTGAAGTTCTCATGTGACTCAATTTTTCCACCTAAAAGTTGTGAAAAAAAAAACCTTTTTTTTTTTAATTTATTTTTTTAATTGCATTTTAGGTTTTGGGGTATATGTGAAGAACATGCAAGATTGTTGCATAGGTACACACATGACAGTGCCTTCCTCCTCTTCACCTATATCTGCCATTTCTCCCCATGCTATCTCTCCCCATCTCCCCACCCCCGTCCCTCCCCAATTTCCCCCCAACAGACCCCAGTGTGTGATGCTCCCCTCCCTTTGTCCATGTGTTGTCATTGTTCAACACCCGCCTATTAGTGAGAACATGCGGTGTTTGGTTTT
>NW_016107565.1:2462512-2544018 GCF_001604975.1 Cebus imitator | reverse complement strand
GAGCAAGATCAAAAAAACTCAAAACCTAGCAGAAGACAAGAAATAACTAAGATCAGGGCAGAACTGAAGGAGATAGAGACACAAAAAACCCTTCAAAAAATCAATAAATCCAGGAGCTGGTTTTTCGAAAAGATCAACAAAATAGATAGACCACTAGCCAGATTAATAAAAAAGAAAAGAGAGAATAACCAAATTGATGCAATAAAAATGATAAAGGGGATATCACCACAGATTCCACAGAAATTCAAACCATCATCAGAGATTATTATAAACAACTCTATGCACATAAACTAGTAAACCTGGAAGAAATTGATAAAATCCTGGACACTTGCCTCCTCTCAAGCCTAAACCAGAAAGAAGCTGAAACCCTGAATAGACCCATAACAAGGTCTGAAGTTGAGGCAGCGATTAAGAGCCTACCACCCAAAAAAAGCCCAGATCCAGAGGAGTTCACACACGAATTCTACCAGACATACAAAGAGGAGCTGGTACCATTACTTCTGAAACTATTCCAAACAATACAAAAAGAGGGAATCCTTCCCAAATCATTTTATGAGACAAACTTCATCCTGATACCAAAACCCAGCAGACTCAACAAAAAACAAAAACTTCAGGCCAATATCCATGATGAACATAGATGCAAAAATCTTCAGTAAAATACTGGCAAGCCAATTGCAACAGCACATCAAAAGCTTACCCACCATGATCAAGTAGGCTTCATCCCAGGGATGCAAGGCTGGTTCAACATACGCAAGTCTATAGACGTAATTCACCACATAAACAGAACCAAAGACAAAAACCACATGATTATCTCAATTGATGCAGAGAAGGCCTTTGACAAAATTCAACAGCCCTTTATGCTAAAAACCCTCAATAAACTAGGTATTGATGGAACGTATCTCAAAATAATAAAAGCTATTTAGGACAAACCAACAGCCAATATCATACTGAATGGGCAAAAACTGGAAGCATTCCCTTTGAAATCTGGCACTAGACAAGGATGCCCCCCCTCACCACTCCTATTCAATATACTGCTGGAAGTTCTAGCAAGAGCAATCAGGCAAGAAAAAGAAATAAAGGTATTCAAATAGGAAAGGAGGAAGTCAATTTGTCTCTATTTGCAGATGACATTATTGTGTATCTACAAGACCCCATCGTCTCAGCCCAAAATCTCCTGGAACTGATAAGCAACTTCAGCAAAGTCTCAGGATACAAAATCAATGTGCAAAAATCACAAGCATTCCTATACACCAATAACAGACTTAAAGAGATCCAAATCAAGAATGAACTGCCATTCACAGTTGCTACAAAGAGAATAAAATAAAAACTAACAAGGAAAGTAAAGGACCTCTTCAAGGAGAACTACAAGCCACTGCTCAATGAAATAAGAGAGGACACACACAGATGGAGAAATATTCCATGTTCATGGTTAGGAAGAATCAATACTGTGAAAATGGCCATACTGCCCAAAGTAATTTACATATTCAACGCTATCCCCATCAAGCTACCAATGACCTTCTTCGCAGAACTGGAAAAAACTACATTAAACTTCATATGGAACCGAAAGAGAGCCCGCATAGCCAAGTCAATTCTAATCAAAAAGAACAAAGTGGGAGGCATCACACTACCTGACTTCAAACTATACTACAACGCTACAGTAATCAAAACAGCATGGTACTGGTACCAAAACAGAGATATAGACCAATGGAACAGAACAGAGGCCTCAGAGGCAACACAACATATCTACAACCATCTGATATTTGAAAAAAAAAAAAACCTTTTAATATCATCTGGTTATTTTCAGAACTACATGTTTGTCAGAGAATTTGCCACTAGATCATTGGTTCTCAAACATACCTATTCATTGGAATTACTTGAATTTCATTTTAAAATTCTGAAGTCCTAAAGTCCAAGTCCCACTCTCAAAGCTTCTGATATAATAGGTTTGATTGCGGATCTAGCAAAAGTGTTTTTTAAAAGTTCTCCAGGTGATTTTAATGTACATCTAAGGAAACATTACAATGTATACCTTTTCTATAACAGCTTGATGATTATTGGTAAAAAAAAAAACAAAAAACAAAAATGCAGTTCGTGGAAAAAAATTGAGTCTCAAATATTCTAATTTTTAACTTCTAGATTTATAGAACTTAATATTTACCTAATTAGTGACTATCTTACTATTAAAGAGCAAAATCCTCTATTCAATTTTTATATCTCAGAATTCACTTGATCTGACCCTTAAGATGAGTGAAGATATTATTTCATTCTTATTTTCTACCTGATCAAAATAATTATTTACTTGAAGCATTCAGATAATATGCCAGTGTTGTGAAAGCCTAAGAATACTAGTATAATATGCCTACCACTGAAACTTATTTAACATGGGCCCTATATTTACTCTTTCTCTTCTCAGTTCTGCCAGTTCTAATGTTATACTGGTCTAGTATTCTGTACTGACTGAACATTTTTTAAGAAGAAATGACTTTCAGTAGGATAATTTTTGGAGAATAACTTTATAACATTAACCTGATCATAATATTATACAGTTTAAAGCAAGAATAACCCAATTTTATTTTATTTTATTTAACACAGTTAAGGGTGAATATATATGGATAATAATTATAATAATGGTCATGCTTAACATGTACCCAGACCTAGACTATGTATTTAATATCATCTTTAATCAATGAAATAATAAAAAGGAAGATGTAACAATATCCAACTCATAAGTAAAATAAGAAAAAGTTGTATAGGTTAGATTTATATAGCTAGAAACTGCCAGATTCATATAACTTTTATAAAGTGGTAGGGGAAATTTAGCCTTACTCTAAAATCAATAATTCATTCATATACCATAATCAAACAATATTCCTGGAAAAAAATAATGGAGGCTATTCGATCTTTAAAAAAAAACTAGCATCAACTTGTAAGTAGAAAAATATAGCATCTCATCTAGGAAAAATATACAAAGAAAATGTGTATAATTAATATGACTTTCTTAAACTAGGTAAATCTTATATTTCTTGGAGTTTTTAAAATTCTCAGATGCTCTTGCTGTCTTGCTCTTCCCCATTCCCCCATTTTCTAAACTCCTGTCACACACACATACCCCAGTGAAGAAAAGGGCTGGCAATTTACCTATAATCCAAACTCTTTCCCTGGCGGAGAAAAAGAAATAGTATTCAATCTCTTCCTGATGATAATTTCTAATGAAAGATAAAAGGAAGTTCTTACTTATGAATTACTTTTAGCATGATTTACTTAGTGTCCAGGTTTCTTATCATAGACGGAGAATTTTAGATAGAGAATTTTATTGTAGACAGGACATAAAACTCTGGAAATTGTCACTTAATATATAAAATCATTGGAGCATAAAATATTGATATTCATAACCTAAATTGCCTTCATTAGTTAAATGATATGCCACATGAACCACCTAAAAGTGTACATAGTAAATCTGGAACAACATGCTACTTTAATGAGGCAAGGGTATATTTGTGAAGATGTGTTGTTATTAAGTCTCTCCCATCTTTCAACTGTCTACAACCTATCATTGGTAAAATATGAATCAGTAGAGTGCAGTGTAAGATTTCTGATTCTTCTGAGACTAATTTGACAAGCACTCTAAAAATGAAATAATTAGGTATAAATCTATTAAAATTTGTATAGTATCAAATGAATAAAACTACAAAATTATGACAAAATAAACCAAAAATAAGATATAAATAAATGGACAGATATTCCATGTTCATGGACAGAAAGATTCAATATTGTTAAAATATCAATTCTTCTCACATAATGTACAGATTTAATGAAACCCCAGTAAAATCCCAGCAAGTTATTTTGATAACAAAAACAACTTATTTTATTCATTATTCAACAAATATTTTATATTGTAAAATCTTAAAACATAGTCTTAAAACTTTATAAAACAAAATCTTAAAAATACTTTCAAGTATTTATCATTGGAAAAATAATTATATGAGAAATCTAACGCCCATAATGTTCAATATATAATTGAAGCAGAAGCTCATAATGTTCAATATATAATTAAAGCAGAAGAACAAATTTATAGGACTGACACTGTGAAATTGAAAACTTATGGACAAATCAGTTAATGGAACAAAATAGAGAACCCCAAAATACAACTACTATATTTGACTGTTCTCACATTGCTGTAAAGAACTACCTGAGACTCAGTAATTTACAAAGAAAAGAGGTTCAATTGACTCACAGTTCCACAGTCTGTACAGGAAGCATGGCTGGGGAGGCCTCAGTAATCTTACCAGGTGAAGGGGAAGGAGGCACGGCTTATGTGGCTGGACCAGGAGAAAGAGAGAGTGAAGGAGGAAGTGCTACAACCTTTTTAAACAACCAGATCTTGTGAGAATTAACTCAGTAGCACAAGAACATAAGTGGGAAATCTACCCCCATAATCCTAGTACCTCCCACAAAGCCCTGCTCCAACACTGGGGATTGCAATTTGATATGTGATTTGGGCAGAGACACCAACACAAACCATATCACAAACCTACAAAATGTGATCAACTGATTTAGACTGTAATAGTCCATTCTCATGCTGCTATAAAGAACTACCCAAGACTGGATAATTTATAAAGGAAAGAGGTTTATTTGACTCACAGTTCCACAGGGCTGGAGAGGAAACTTACAATCATGGCAGAAGAGAAAGCAAATATGTCCTACTTCACATGGTGGCCAGAAGAAAAACGAAGTGCTGAGCAGAGGGAGAAAAGCCCCTTATAAAACCATCAGATCTCATGAAAACTCATGTACTGTCATGAGAACAACATGATGATAACTGCCCACATGATTCAATTACCTTTCACTCGGTCCTTCTCATGACACGTAGGGATTATGGGAACTAAAATTCAAGATGAGATTTGGGTAAGTACACAGCCAAACGGTATCATTGACCAAGGAGCAAAAGCGATTCAATGCAGAAAAGATAGTCTTTCCAGAAAATGGTGCTGGAAAACAGGCCATTCATATTCAAAATCAGAAAGAAAAAATCAGAATCTAACTACCGACCTTATACCTCACACAAACATTAACCCAAAGTACATAACAGACAAAAACGCAAAACTCAAAGTTATAAAAATTTTAGGAGATAACATAGGAGAAAATCTAGGAGACCATAAAAATTAGTATGTTCAAAAGATATCTGTACTCCCCTATGTATTTGCAGCGTTAGTCACAAGTGCCAGGATGTAAAATCAAGTTGTGTCCATCAACAGATGAATAGCTGAGAAAAATACTACATATGTACAAAATGGAATACTGTTCGGTCTTTAAAAAAAGAAAATTTGCCCATTTGCAACAATATATATGAACCTGGAAGACATTTTGCTAAGTGAAATAAGCCAGACACAGAAAGATAAATATATAATCTTACTTATATGTGAAATTTAATATAACTGAGCCTATAGAAATAGAGAACATAATGGTGACTACTAGTAGTTGGTGGTGGAGGGGAGATAAAAAAATGAGGAAATAAAATGCAAAGTTTCAATTAGACAGGAAGAAGAAAGAATTAATTTCAAGATCTAGCACATAGAATGGGGACAATAATTAATTCTGTATTGCATACTTCAAAATTGCTAAGAGAGTTGATTTTAAATATTCTCACTACAAAAACAAGTACGTGAAGTGATAAATATGCTAATTAGATTGATATAATTATTGATATAATCTTTTTGTCTTGAATTTACTCACACTATTTTATTTTATGGGGGAAACCGAGGCTTAAGGCCTGAAATTAGAGTCAAAACAACAAAATGAAAAGAGCAGTGTTTAGGAACCCAGATGTGCAGGGTGCGAGTGAGCATTCTGGGTCCACCACTCACTTGCTGTGTGTGACCTGGGGCAGTCTAGCTGGCCTCCATTCCTCCAAGTGAAAGGACCTGCTCAGGCTTATTTAGATGTAGAAAATAATCAAAACAAAGGAGGTAATTTGTAAAAATTTTAAAAATATATATCTTTTGAAAATATTTTGAAAGTAATTGAGTTAAGATAATTGATTGGGAAAGAAAAAATAATCAACACTGAAGTTTAGGAATGAAATGCAAGAGAAGCTGCTTAATCCTGCCCCTTCTACCCCGAGTGGCACAGCATAGAGATGAAGTTTATTTTATGATCCCAAGTACATGCTTCTGATCAACAAAGAATCACTTTAAGTCTTTGGCCAAAAGACCCTGTCTAATATCAAGATTTGAAATAGTCAGCTCATTTTGCTTAGCTTTGTTAATTTGGTAGTCAGATAAGATCAAAGTTTTGTTTTCATGAAGGAGATATCTGATTACTCACAGGTGTATGACGTACACAAGTATACATGTTTCTAAACATCACATCGAACCCTATAAATATACATTTTTGTCAATTAAAATTTAAATTAAAAATATAAATTTAAAAAATCCTCAAAAGGAGTAATAAACACAGCACCAAAAGCATAACTGATGAAAGAAAAAAAATAATAAGTTGGACTTATCCAAGATAGAACTTCTACTGTGAAAAATATACTATTGAGAGAATGAAAATAAAATAAAATAAAAAACAGACTGGGAGGGAGTATTTGTAAATCCTATAATAATAAGGGAATTGTATCCAAAATAGACAAAGAACTCTTAAAACTCAATGATGATAAAACAACACAATTTTTAAACTGGGCAAAAGATAAGAACACATTACCTCCAAAGAAGGTACACAGATGGCAAATAAACATATGAAAAGATGCTAATCAACATATGACAATAAATAATTGCCAATTAAAACAATGAGATACCACTACATACCTATTAGAATGGAAAAAATCCCAAAATATGATAATACCAAATGATAGTAATAATGTGGAACAACAGAAACTTTAATTTCTTTCTGGTGGGAATGCAAAATGGTACAGCCACTTTGGAAGACAATCTGGCAATTCCTTACAAAACTAACCACAGTGCTGCTGTAAAATCCACAATCAGACTCCTAGTTATTTACCCAAATCAACTGAGATGTTATGTTTACACAATAACCTGCACATTAATGTTAATGGCAACTTTATGTATAATTGCCAGGAACTGAAAGCAGATAATATGTCCTCCAAGAGGCGAATGGAAAAACAAACTGTGGTACATCCATACACTAAAACATTGTTTTAGCAGTACTAGGGAATGAGCTGTCAATCCACAAAAAGAGCCAGAGGAATCTTAAAAACATATTGCTAAATGAAAGAAGTCAGTCTGAGACGACTACCTACTGTATAATTTCAACTGTGTAACATTCTGGAAAAGGCAAACTATAGAAATAATAGAGACCAGTGGTTGCCATTGCGTGGGAGGGATGGGGTAGGGCAAAAAGCAAAGGGGATTTTTAGTGCAATGAAACTATTTTGCATGTTACTGTAATGGAAGGTACTTTACATTATGCATCAAAACCCATAGAAGTATGTAGCAAAAAGAGTAAATCTAATGTAAACTATCGCATTTAGTGAGAAATAATGTATCAATACTGGCTCTTTAATTATAAGTCACATTAATGCAAGATGTTATTAATAAGGGAAGCTGTTGAGAGGAGATAAGTACATAGGAAGCTTGTACTATGTGTTCACGTTTTCTGTAAATCTAAAACTCTTATAAAAATAAAATCTATTATTTAAAACAAGTAAATTGTGAAGTTGGACACAATATGGCTATGGCAGGATGGCATTATTCATCATCTATTATATGTTGACCAAACTAAAAATGTGAACTCCATCATTGCAAGCATTTATATGCTCTGCCCCATGCCCTGAAAAGAACTGGAAAAGGCAAACTACAGAAATAATAGAGACCAGTGATTGCCATTGTGTGAAAAGAACTGGATGTTCTTTTTCTGCTCTCTAACCTCACCATTACTATCTTCAAGCTAATAATGTGCTACTTTCTGTGACAATGACAGGATAGTATGTGTTCCTTGAGTGTTACTGACCCCTTGTCTATGTGGGTGAAAAATTGTACTTTGATGGACAAATGCACATATAAACAATAGGTACCATCTTCTTGTGCAGTTCTTACCTTATCTCATTGTTTTCTAAATTTGATGACCTGATATTGCAGCAGAATCCATTTAGTTCCTATCTTAATCTCATCTCCTATGGAGCAATTTTGCCACCATCTGCCTTGTAAAGTTGCTTCCATGATAGTAATAATTATATTACTAATACAATTAATAACATTTATATGTTAACATATAATACATAGTAGTAATTATTAAAATGTAATGATTATTATCACCACACTCAGAAATCTTAATGACCAGTTATTATATGACAGATAGTGTACCAAATGATTGTTACCAGTAACATGTCTTTTATTCTTACAGTAATTAAATGACAAAGTTATAATGATTTTTCCTTTTTTTGCAATGAAAGAAACGAAGGATTGAAGGGCTCAATAACTGACCCAGTATCTCACAACTAGTAAGTGATGTAGCCAGGTTTCAAACTAAGGCAGCGGGGCGTCAGAGCCTCTACTTCTATTGCCTCTGTATGATGTATCCAGAAAGCTGCTCTCATACATTCTAGACTGTGGACTTAATCTGAGATGCAGTTTGCTGTAGCAGGGACTGCAATGACAAGAAGCCAGAGTTCTTGCATAATGTGCTACATGGTGGGTCACTTGAGCTACCTGAAACTTCCAGTTTTTAAAATAAATAAAATATAACTAAGTCTAATTATCTTTCAAGATGTTGTTGATACAACTTAAAAGGTTGTGTAAAAGATAGTACATAAAATAATTTTAGAGTTAAAAAAAAAACACATGTTCACTGAGATGTAACAAATTAAAACCACAAATATTAATAGTGGAAAACATTTTGATAAATGTATATAGCCTTGAAATCAAAACCCCAATCAAGATACAGAGCATAGCCTGCAGCCTAGAAAATCCCCTCATGCCTCTTTCTGTCTGTTCTCTAGCAGTCACCACATAGTTCTTGAACTTCATTACAATAAGAAAATATTGTCTATACTTTTTAGCTATTATAGCTTGTTTGCTGAATGCAATGCTTTTGAGATTCATCGCCACATCTGGCTTTTTTTTTTTTCTTTTTTTTTGTATTTTTAGTAGAGACGAGGGTTTTGTCATGTTGGCCAGGCTGGTCTCCAACCTCTAACCTCAGGCGATCCACCTGCCTCAGTCTCCCAAAGTACTGGGATTACAGGTGCGAGTCACTGTGCCCAGTCTTTTTTTCTTTAATTACTTAGGATTGGAATAGTTGTATTATACGTAAGTATTTGTTTAGCATTTTAGAAACTTTATAGACAGTTTGCAGTTGTTTCCCATCCTCTCCAACATTTTGTATTGTTCGTCTTTTAACTTTAGTTCTTCTGGTGGGTGTGTCATGATATCTCATTGTGCTTGTAATTTATAATTTTTGATGAAAATAACATTGGAATTCCATTTTATTTGTTAATGACTTCTTCATAACTCATAACTCTTTTTTATATACCCCAATCAAAATGAAAACTTGGTAGTACTTCCGTAAAGAGAGCAGTAGAATAGCGTTCATAAATAGACCCACATATTTTATGGAAACATAATTTTTAGCAAAGGTACAAATGTAACTCAATGGATAAAGAAAAATCTTCTTTGTGGAAAAAATAATCTTTCTTAGACCACTGAAATTTTCCATCCTGGATGTCAGCAGATTTCTTACACAGAATGGAAAAGCACTGACCATAAATGAAAAACTTAACTTGTCTTCACTAAATCTTTAAAAATGCTTTTTATCAAAAGACATTAATAAAAAATGAAAAGGCAAGCAATAGACAGAGAATATTTGAAACATATCTGATGAAGGATTCGTACCCATGCAGGTTATATAAAGAACAACTACAAATTGATTTATATGTAAAGTTCTACTAACTCTGAGAACACCTAAACACTACATAGCATTCTGTTTTAAAAAATTCACATGAAACAGTAAATTCCATGCATCTTTTCTCCTCTCAAAAGTCCTTGAGTAATTTGTGTTATACCTCTTTGTTGAAATCAATGCTTGAATTCTGACATTTAAAATAGTAACTATTATTTACTATTAGTAAAATAGTAACTAAAATAAAATACCTTCTCATTTGTTCGTTTTTATTTTTTCCTCAGGAAATCGTTCTAGGGACCCTCAGTATCCAACAAGAAGGTGCTGCCCTCATCTCAGACTTCTGTCCAGCTGTCAAGACCATTGAAGTTGACTAGAATGTTACTGAAACCAATAGTTTACCTCAGCCCTGGCTGATGTGTGGGCTATTAGAAAGAGGTTTAGTGATGGTTTAAGGCACCATTTGAATTCTGATGGATATAGGTATCTTCCAGTTTTTTATGAGTTCTAACAAACCTAAGTTTTTGAATAACAAGATGATAAAAAAGTAAGTATATCAGGGTCTTAGATCTCAAGAATATACATTCTCTCAACTCTGATAAGTTGTCTCATCTGCCTGATAGGAAGGCAATGTAGTCAAAAGGAAATTCACAAAGAAATGGGAAGATCTCTTCAAATACAATGAAAAAATAAACCTATCATTTTAATGAAAATAAAATGGCACCCGTCTCCTGCAACATAAATTACATCTTTCCTTAAACACATGGTTTGCCCCAACAAGTATACTCCATGCGCTCCCACTAAACAACCAAAAGGCTTGGCATGCACAGCTTATTTGCCACCTTTTCTGGGGGTCAGAGTTCCTATTACCTTTTGTATCTTCCTCAGTGCCTTGTTCATCAAATATTACCAGAATTTATTTCATTGTCTTGAGTTATTCTTTTCATAAATTATACATTTCATTTTTTAAAAAAATCTCTATACCATTGTCTTTTGTGCCAGCAGTGCAGTTATGCCTATATTTGAAGTGATTAGTTATCTTGGGTGGATCTGTTGCCTTAGCACTTTCTACAGTGTTGCTTTCCTTAAAAAAATTTATTTCTGAAATATAAAAACTTTCATTTATAAATAACTTTGAAACACAATGACTCATAATTTGGAAGCTTATAAAAAAATTAAATGAACCACATAGGTATTCCAAGAAGTCAATTGGTATGACCAGCACCATATAATTCTCTGGTAAATGTAATGTATGTTTGTGTTTGTGTATGGGGGGGTATGTGTGCATGCATGAATTTGGTTTATTCTTTACCCCAACCACATCTAAAAAGTAACAGTTAAACCATACAGATTTAATCTATTGATATGTTTCTTAATGTTTAAAAGGGTACACTTTCATATGGCTATAAATATGAAGATGGTATGCAATCTCTGGTTCTCCATTATTATTATTATTATCTATTTATGTATTTATTAATTTTTTAGATGGATTCTCACTCTGTCGCCCAGGCTGGAGTGCAGTGGCATAATCTCAGCTCACTGCAACCTCCGCCTCCCAGATTCCAGTGGTTCTCCTGCCTCAGCCTCCCAAGTAGCTGGGATCACAAACACCTGCCACCATGCCTAGCTAATTTTTGTATTTTTAGAAGACACGGAGTTTCTCAATGTTGACCAGGCTGCTCTTGAACTCCTGGCCTCAGGTGATCCACCTGTCTTTGCATCCCAAAGTGCTGGGATTACAGGTGTGAGCCACACTAACCAGTCAGTTCTCCATCATTAAATGATACATTGCTTAGTTCATTATTCTTTCTAAGACATTTGAGCTAATCATTAATTAGTGAATTTTAGAAAAATTCTAATTATCTCAACAGTCTTAGAGGAAAAACAAGTATCACATTAGATAATTAACAATGGAGGATTTTAGTAGGTAATGTTAAATCCTATAGTTTCTAATTTACATAAACAATAAGCTCAAGTATAGAGTGTTCATTTAGTAAACAGAACAGTAAATTAACAATTTCTGCTTTCAAAACGTTCCTCATGTATGCTTTAAAGTTTCAAATATAAAGCAGTGCTATTGAAACAGCAAAGGAGGGTTTAAAATTCCCAATTCTCTCCATAAAATTATTGACTCTGCCACTACTTTCAAATAATCACAGCATAATGGAAGTGGAATGAACTGTAGTGATCATCTCATCCAGTAGCATATTTAATGTAAAGTTTTAAAACTCAAAAGGGTGACAATCTTTTAAAGAAATATATTTTAGCCAAGGAAATATCTTGATTGTTTGCTTTTACTATAGTTATTTAAAATTCTAATTAGGGTATTATAGTAATGGTTAAATAGGATTCTGTAGATTATTTATATAATTTAAAAATCAGAAAGATCACGAAAGAGAATTTTTTTTATGTGAATAGCATTTGAGGCAAAAGATACAAAAGTTATGTTTCCTCCATGATCAGTTATAAAATCCATGTTAGTAATTCAAATACTTAAGCAGTTCTTTTGAAAAGTTAAATCAGTTATTCAAAGTGTATCAGAAATAATATTAAATATTTTTAGCTTAAATTTTGTTAACTTGCAAACTCAGTAATTTCTATTAAATAATAAATAAAAAGTTAACTATGAAAGCTAATAGGGAAAACTCACTTGTCTTGAATGCAAAACCTAAATTCATAATTGTAGAATTCTATAGATGTTGGGGACATATTCAAGAGCACCTGCATTTGGTAAAGAAAGTCTTACACCCATGACTGAAAGATATAAAACATATGTTATTTTTAAAGAGCTCAATCAAGGAGAGATTGCATAACTTCACTCTGTAATACATTCCAAGGCTTTAAAATCCTATTGTCAGGAATTTCGGAATTTCTTCTTCTCCCTATCTAACCTACATCACTTACGCTCCAGTTCAATCCCTTATTCTTTTTTTTTTTTTTTAATTTCTTAGTATGAAATGAGAACTGCTGTAAGAGAGCTGATATAGAGATAGAAATAAGTTCAATTGTATTCTGGATTACTATCTCTCAGAAAATAACATTCTAAAAACAGCAATTCAGGGTAACTTAGAGTTAAATCTAGTAAATTACCAACACTAATAATTTTTACTTAATTATCAAAATTTTTTAGAAGTAGCATAGTTGATGGTAAGTTTACTTTTTCTTGATTGAATACCTTTAATTTCTTACGCAAACACATGAAAATTATCACATTATAAGCAATAGGAAAAGAAAATATTATGTAAGCATATATTCTAATTTCTTAACTTTTTAGAATAACGCTTGTATATATTTCTTAAATTATCTGAGCTTATTTTTTGTTTGTTTTGTTTTGTTTTCCCAGTTTGTCATGCAATGACACAATCACAGCTCACCGCAACCTTAAACTCGTGGGCTCAAGCTATTCTCCTGCCCCAGCTTCCTAAGTAGCTGGGACCGCAGGTGCGTGCCACAACACTTGGATAATTTTTTTAAATTTATTTTTATTTTTATAGAGACAGAGTCTCACTATGTTACCAGGCTGATTTCAAACTCCTGGTCTCAAGGGATCCTTACTTCTTGGCCTCACAAAGTACTGGGGTTACAGAAGTGAGTCACTGTGCCTGGCCTGAGCTCATTCCTAAATGAATATTACAATTCCTATTTAAGGTTGATGAAACTTGGTAACTAAGTGATTATAACAACTTATGGAAAACGATGGAAACATATTTTCTGTAATGGAAACCGGTGTGCTGACTGTCTTGGTCCTTTTTGTCAAACCGAGTTTACATACCTCACATTATTAGCCCACCATAGTCTGATCCATAGCTATGTGCTCAGGCCTTTTGTTCCTGTCAAGGTTTGAGAAACTATGAGAAATTCTTGTCTTTAGAGGAAATACCACGGATGGATGTGGAAATCATTCTTGGAGAGAAATCATACTTAATATTCTGTATAAATGTAAATAGTCCTATAATATCTATAGTGAATTTGCAGTATAGTGTTAAAAAAAAGAAACTTTTTTTGGCTTCTACTGCTGTACAGCTTGAAACCATAAGACGGAGATTTTCTCTGGAACTATTTTCTCATTTTCACTCTTCTCCAGCTGCCACATTCAGTTTTATTTTTTATTATTATTTTATGCAATCAAAATAGTATATGTTTAACTTCTCCTTTGAATAATTTTATAGAGCTTTAAAATAATGACAGAGAGAGAACAAACTTTATAAAGAGTCATCTCACAATCAAACAAGAAATTTCTACATGATGAAAATGTTCCAAACTCCATAAAAGAAGAGAACAAGCAACAAATAACTCTCAAACCCAGAAATATTATTTCCAAGCTTACACAAACTTCATAATCTAAAAGTAAGTTTGATTTTTTGAAAATGTGGATTATGGGCTACCTACATTGAAATCAGCTGTGGTACCAAAGACATAGGCTGTGAACATCAGCCAAGACTTATCTAAATAAAAGTTTTTGAAGGTAGGTCTTGAAACTTTGCATTTTTAACAGGTTTCTTATGTGATTGCCTGAATCACTAAAATTTGACCACCACCCTTATAGAGTTTCACAGACATAGAGAACAACCAAACAAAAACAAACATCTTCCAACATAAAAACTTTTGGGACAATGTGAGTTTTACATTTCTTTAGACTGAACAACTTGGTTGAAGCAGAGGATTCCTTCCTTTGGCCAGAAAGCCATCTCATTAATACTGCTCTTGGCTATAAGAGCAAGGGAAGGGAAGTAATCTAGACTTAAAGTAATTGGCCTAATGCAGAAATCGTCTTGAAGACAGAGACCCTGTGGTTCACAATTGCATGCCCAGCATAGAGTGAGCACATAAATATTTGTCAAATGAATAGGTGAACATGATTAGAGAATTTGCCCTAACAGTCAAAGGGCAATCAATTGCCTTATTCAAAGCACAGCAAACTCTTTTCCAGAATGTGTGATCAGCTACCACACCTTGAATAATCTACCTTCTAAATACATTGAAGGCAATGGTGTGAGTAGGAGACTAATGGAAAATTACCAACCAAGAATGAAAGCAAGCTGTGTTCTTGACCTTCTCCATGCCTTTTCTTTTGACTATGTAGCTGGCACCTTTACTGTTTTCATCACTGCTCCTTGCAGTATTCTTTGTGAACAATTTATTATCATACTATTATTCTCTCTACAGCTTTCTATTATATTTTCCCTTTACACCTTTAGTTCATATTTTTTCAGATGTGATTTTATTTTATTGCAAAAATGACAAGTAGATACTTAAAATGATGAGAAATTTGAGACTTTACCTGCATACCTTAATGTATTGATTTTAAAGTGTTAAATTTTTGGCATAAATTGAGTTATACAAAGGGGAAAAATCAATACCTAAAGAACAAGTAAAACACTGTGGCAAAGGCTGGTAATATTATGGTAGATCAAAGCAAAGACTTTTATGAATAACAACTTCAGAGTCTGAAGAATGCATACAAATTGGATGATAATGAAGTCATATTAAAGTATTCCTATAAAAGTTCACATTCTGACAGTCAGACAAAATTAAGGCAAATCACCATACCTGTTTATAACACTCTGACTTTCTGAAAATTTGGCATAATAAAGTTAATAATTACTTAAAATCATTTGATAAAACAAATGTAAAAGCTAAAACTTGATGGCATAGTTTTAACTGGAATATATTTTTTTAATTCCAACAATGTTATAAATATTACCTACCATCCTTTCTAACATAAATTTATATACAGCATATATTTCAAATACTACACACTATTTATAAATAAGATCATGCATTCATGGAATCTAATGTTGTCTTCATAAATAGCATTAATTAATAAAATGTTTATTTGTCCAAAACCTAAAATCCAATAAAAAAAAAAACATGCAGTCTTATAACCACAGTGGACAAAGGAAAGGCAATGTAGAGAAAATTGAATATTTAGTGTCAATCAACTAGCAGTAACGCCAAGTATATTTTGTTAACGTCAGCAATCTGGTGTAAGAATATTACAAGTAAAAGAGAGTGAAAGAGAGAAAGATTGAACCATTTGCTATAGGTACTCATTTCAGGCAGCTATAACAGAATATCACAGACTAGGTGGATTATAAAGAAGAAAATTTTTTTTTTAACATTTCTAGAGCCTCCATGTCCATGGTCAGAGTGCCAGCATGGTCATGTTCTGAGGAGCTCCTTCTTCAAGGCTGCAAATGACTCTCTTCTTTTTGTATCCTAATATATGGCTGAGAAAGGATAAAGAGTTCTCTCTGGTGCCTTTTATAAGAGCTCTAAATCTTTCATAGGGGCGCCACCCTGATAACCTAATTACCTACCAAAGGTCCCATCTCCTAATGCTATCACACTGAGTGTTAGGATTTCAACATACGAATTTGAAGAGGAGCACATATATTCAGTCCACTGAATTACGGAAACCACAGTCTTGCAAAATACTCTAAATAGACCACAAGCAGGCCAAACTATAATTAGATAATATGATATAGAAGAGGCACAGACACAAAATTATTCACAAACATTATCATTATTTATAGAATTTTGTCTCTACATGAAAGCCTCAAATAATAGTATTTTATCAATTATCCTTTTTTTAAGGAAAAAAAAAAAAAATCTTACTCTGTCACCCCAGCTAGAATGCAGTGGCATGATCATGATTCACTGAAGCATTGAGCTCCTGGGCCCAAGCAACTCTCCTGCATAATCCTCCTGTGTGGGTGAGACTGCAGGTGCACATCGCACCACTGGCTTTGTTTACATATATATATATATATATATATATATACACACACACATATATATATACACACACACACACATACACACAACACACACACACACACACACACACACACACACACACATATATATATATATATATACACACACATATTTTTTAATTGCACTTTAGGTTCTGGGGTACATGTGAAGAACATGCAGGATTGTTGCATAGGTACATACATGGCAATGTGGTTTGCTGCCCCATCTCCATCACCTATATCTGGCATTACTCCCCATGTTATCCCTCCCTTAGTCCCACCAACAGATCTCAGTGTGTGATGCTCCCCTCCCTGTGAGATGTGGTGCTGAGAAGAATGTGTATTCTGTAGATTTGGGGTGGAGAGTTCTGTAAATGTCTATTAGGTTTGCTTGGTCCAGGTCTGAGCTCAAGTCCTGGATATTCTTGTTAATTTTTCACATATTATTTAATCCAGATCTCAACTAAAAATAGAGAAAATTTAAAAAATGAATTATAGATCCAACAGTATATGTGATATGCTGAGATTACAGGTATAAGCCAATGCACCTTGCCTACGTTTTGTTTGATTTGGTTACTCATGTCACTCACCTATAAAGGTTAAAACAAAATGGCAAAAGTTTAATGAGAGCTGTGTCTATTTAATGAAAGAGAAATTTATTTTACATTATCAAATATATGTATTACATGATTTCACATAGAAAAATTGTTTCTTTATAATAAGATGTTAATTATTTGTATCAGTTAGTTATTATAAATGTTACTGTTTAAATGGGTTAAAACAGTTTTAGTACTTTCAATCTCATAACTAAAATAACAAACAGTATGTTGCCAGTATATTACATTGTACCTGATATTATTTGCCAAATTATTTCAAATGGTAATCTAAATTTCACATTCTATTATTTTAAGTGATATATCACATAGTCAATATGTAGTTTCCTGAGACTCAAAGTGTTTTCTTATTTTTGAAGATATTGAAACAGAATTCAGTCTACTCCTTTATATTATATCCAAATAAATGATGATGATAAGCATATTGTGCATGCACTATAAATTAAACACCTACAAATACAAATTGGTACAAATTCAATATTTTTGCTAAGTAATAAGAAATTATAATATTTTCCTGATAATCTCTAATTTTTTAATTGAAAATGTCAATTTTTTTTCACTGAAAATAAAGGCATTTAAGAGCTGTCATGCCAAGTATGGATATTATTACAAAAAGACATAATAAGAAAGTCTATATTAAAGCATTCTTTTTTTCCCCCATTTATTTATTTTATTGCATTTTAGGTTTTGCGGTACATGTGAAGAACATGCAAGATTGTTGCATAGGTACACACGTGGCAGTGTGATTTGTTGCCTTCCTCCCCATCACCTACATCTGGCATCTCTCCCCTTGCTACCTCTCCCCAGCTCCCCACCCCCCACCGTCCCTCCCCATTTCCCCCCAACTGACCCCAGTGTGTAGTTCTCCCCTCCCTGTGTCCATGTGTTCTCATTGTTCAACACCCTTCTATGAGTGATGGTTCCAGGTCTTTGCTATTGTAAACAGTGTTGCAATGAACATTTGTGTGCACGTGTCCTTATAGTAGAACGATTTGTAATACTTTGGATATATACCCAGTAATGGGATTGGTGGGTCAAAAGGAATTTCTATTTCTAGGTCCTTGAGGAATCGCCACACTGTCTTCCACAATGGTTGAACTAATTTACACTCCTACGAACAGTGCAAAAGTGTTCCTATTTCTCCAAATCCTCTCCAGCATCTGTTGTCTCCAGATTTTTTAATGATGGCCATTCTAACTGGCGTGCGATGGTATCTCAATGTAGTTTTGATTTGCCTTTCTCTGATGACCAGTGATGATGAGCATTTTTTCATATGTTTGTTGGCCTCATGTATGTCTTCTTTTGTAAAGTGTCTGTTCATATCCTTTGCCCACTTTTGAATGGGGTTGTTAGTTTTTTTCTTGTAAATCTGTTTTAGTTCTTTGTAAATTCTGGATATCAGCCCTTTGTCAGATGGGTAAACTACAAAAATTTTTTCCCATTCTGTTGGTTGCCGATTCGCTCTAATGACTGTTTCTTTTGCTGTGCAGAAGCTGTGGAGTTTGATTAGGTCCCATTTGTCTATTTTGGCTTTTGTTGCCTATGCTTTTGGTGTTTTGGTCATGAAGTCCTTGCCTATGCCTATGTCCTGAATGGTTTTGCCTAGATTTTCTTCTAGGGTTTTTATGGTGTTAGGTCTTATGTTGAAGTCTTTAATCCATCTGGAGTTAATTTTAGTGTAAGGTGTCAGGAAGGGGTCCACTTTCTGCTTTCTGCACATGGCTAGTCAGTTTTCCCAACACCATTTATTGAACAGGGAATCCTTTCCCCAATGCTTGTTTTTGTCTGGTTTGTCAAAGATCAGATGGTTGTAGATATGTTGTGTTGCCTCCGAGACCTCTGTTCTGTTCCATTGGTCTATATCTCTGTTTTGGTACCAGTAGCATGCTGTTTTGATTACTGTAGGCTTGTAGTATAGTTTGAAGTCCAGTAGTGTGATGCCTCCTGCTTTGTTCTTTTTGCTTAGAATTGACTTGGCTATGAAGGCTCTCTTTTGGTTCCATATGAAGTTTAAGGTGGTTTTTTCCAGTTCTGCAAAGAAGGTCATTGGTAGCTTGATGGGAATAGCATTGAATCTGTAAATTACTTTGGGCAGTATGGCCATTTTCATGATATTGATTCTTCCTAACCATGAACATGGAATGTTTCTCCATCTGTTTGTGTCCTCTCTTATTTCGTTGAGCAGCGGCTTGTAGTTCTCCTTGAAGAGGTCCTTTACGTTCCTTGTTAGTTGTATTCCTAGGTATTTTATTCTGTTTGTAGCAATTGTGAATGGCAGTTCGTTCTTGATTTGGCTCTCTTTAAGTCTGTTATTGGTGTATAGGAATGCATGTGATTTTTGCACATTGATTTTGTATCCTGAGACTTTGCTGAACTTGCTTTTCAGTTTCAGGAGATTTTGGTCTGAGACGATGTGGTCTTCTAGATATACAATCATGTTGTCTGCAAATAGAGAAAATTTGACTTCCTCCTTTCCTATTTGAATGCCCATTATTTCTTTTTCTTGCCTGATTGCTCTGGCTAGAACTTCTAGTACTATATTGAATAGGAGTGGTGAGAGAGGGCATCCTTGTCTGGTGCCACATTTCAAAAGGAATGCTTCCAGTTTTTGCCCATTCAGTATTATATTGGCTGTTAGTTTGTCATAAATAGCTTTAATTATTTTGAAATATGTTCTGTCAATACCTAGCTTATTGAGGATTTTTAGCATAAAGGGCTGTTGAATTTTGTCAAAGGCCTTCTCTGCATCAATTGAGATAATCATGTGGTTTTTGTCTTTGGTTCTGTTTATGTGGTGAATTACGTTTATAGGCTTGCGTATGTTGAAACAGCCTTGCATCCCTGGGATGAAGCCTACTTGATCATGGTGGATAAGCTTTTTGATGTGCTGTTGCAATCAGCTTGTCAGTATTTTATTGAAGATTTTTGCATCTATGTTCATCATGGATATTGGCCTGAAGTTTTCTTTTCTTCTTGAGTCTCTGCTGGGTTTTGGAATCAGGATGATGTTGGTCTCATAAAATGATTTGGGAAGAGTTCCGTCTTTTTGTTTTATTTGGAATAGTTTCAGAAGGAATGGTACCAGCTCCTCTTTGTATGTCTGGTAGAATTCGGCTGTGAACGTGTCTGGATCTGGGCTTTTTTTGGGTGGTAGGCTCTTAATTGCTGCCTCAACTTCAGACCTTGTTATGGGTCTGTTCAGGGTTTCAGCTTCTTCCTGGTTTAGGCTTGGCAGGAGGCAAGTGTCCAGGAAGTTATCCATTTCTTCCAGGCTTCCTAGTTTGTGTGTATAGAGTTGTTTGTAATAATCTCTGATGATGGTTTGAATTTCTGTGGAATCTGTGGTGATATCCCCTTTATCGTTTTTTATTGCATCAATTTGGTTATTCTCTCTTTTCTTTTTTATTAATCTGGCTAGTGGTGTATCTATTTTGTTGATCTTTTCAAAAAACCAGCTCCTGGATTTATTGATTTTTTGAAGGGTTTTTTTGTGTCTCTATCTCCTTCTGTTCTGCTCTGATCTTAGCTACGTCTTGTCTTCTGCTAGACTTTGAGTTTTTTTGATCTTGCTCCTCTAGCTCTTTCAGTTTTGACGATAGAGTGTCAATTTTTGATCTCTCCTTGCTTTTCATGTGGGCACTTATTGCTATATATTTTCTTCTAGAGACTGCTTTGAATGTGTCCCAGAGATTCTGGTATGTTGTGTCTTCATTCTCGTTGGTTTTGAAGAACATCTTTATTTCTGTCTTCATTTCATTGTTTATCCAGTTAACATTCAAGAGCAAGTTGTTCAGTTTCCATGAAGCTGTGTGGTTCTGGGTTAGTTTTTGAATTCTGAGTTCTAACTTGATTGCACTGTGGTCTGAGAGATTGTTTGTTATGAATTCCATTCTTTTGCATTTGCTGAGGAGTGATTTACTCCCAATTATGTGGTCAATTTTAGGGTAGGTGTGATGTGATGCTGAGAAGAATGTATATTCTGTGGATTTGGGGTAGAGAGTTCTGTAAATGTCTATTAGCTTTGCTTGGTCGAGGTCTCAGTTCAAGTCCTGGATATCCTTGTTAGTTTTCTCTCTGGTTGATCTGTCTAATATTGACAATGGGGTGTTAAAGTCTCCCACTATAATTGTGTGGGAGTCTAATTCTCTTTGTAAGTCCTTAAGAACTTGCCTTATGTATCTGGGTGCTCCTGTATTGGGTGCGTATATATTTAGGATTGTTAGCTCTTCTTGTTGCATTGATCCTTTTACTATTCTGTAATGTCCTTCTTTGTCTCTTTTAATCTTCGTTGCTTTAAAGTCTAATTTATCAGAGATGAGAATTGCAAATTCTGCTTTTTTTTTTTGCTCTCCATTTGCTTGGTAAATCTTCCTCCATCCCTTTATTTTGAGCCTTTGTGTATCCTTGCATGTGAGATGGGTTTCCTGGATACAGCACACCAATCGGTTTTGGCTTTTTATCCAATTTGCCAGTCTGTGTCTTTTGATTGAGGCATTTAGTCCCTTTACATTTAGGGTTAATATTGTTATGTGTGAACTTGATACTGCCATTTTGGTGCTAGCTGGCTCTTTTGCCCATTAGTTGATGCAGATTCTTCATTGTGTTGATTCTCTTTACCATTTGGCATGTTTTTGGAGTGGCTGGTGCTGGTTGTTCCTTTATATGTGTAGAGCCTCTTTCAGGAGCTCTTGTAAAGCTGGCCTGGTGGTGACAAAATTTCTGATTACTTGCATGTTCACAAAGGATTTTATTTTCCCTTCGCTTATGAAGCTTAGTTTGGCTGGATAGGAGATTCTGTATTGAAAGTTCTTTTCTTTAAGGATATTGAATATTGGCCCCCACCCTGGATTGTAGGGTTTCTGCTGAGAGATCTGCTGTGAGTCTGATGGGCTTCCCTTTGTGGGTAACCCGACCTTTCTCTCTGGCTGCCCTTAGTATTTTCTCCTTCATTTCAACCCTGGTGAATCTGACGATTATGTGCCTTGGGGTTGCTCTTCTTGACGAATATCTTTGTGGTGTTCTCTGTATTTCCTAGACTTGAATGTTTGCCTGCCTTGCTAGGTTGGGGAAGTTTTCCTGGATAATATCCTGAAGAGTATTTTCCAGCTTGGATTCATTCTCTTCGTCGCATTCAGATACGCCTATCAAACATAGATTAGGTCTTTTCACATAGTCCCACATTTCTTGGAGACTTTGTTCATTCCTTTTTACCCTTTTTTCTCTATTCTTGCCTTCCTGTTTTATTTCGTTGAGTTGATCTTCGACCTCTGATATCCTTTCTTCTGCTTGATCAATTTGGCTGTTGATACTTGTGCACGCTTCGCGAAGTTCTCGTGTTGCATTTTCAGCTCCATCAATTCACTTATAGTCCTTTCTATTTTGTCCATTCTTGTTAGCATTTCATCAAATCTTTTTTCAAGGTTCTTAGTTTCTTTGCATTTGGTTAGAACATGTTCTTTAAGTTCACAGAAGTTTCTTACTACCCACCTTCTGAAGTCTGATTCTGTCATTTCACCACACTCGTTCTCCATCCAACCTTGTTCCCTTGCCAATGAGGAGTTGTGATCCCTTGTAGGAGGAGAAGTGTTCTTGTTTCGGGTGTTTTCACCCTTTTTGCACTGGTTTCTTCCTATCTTTATGGATTTATCCACCTGTCGACTTTGTAGTTGCTGGCTTTCAGATTGGGTCTCTGAGTGGATGTTCCATTTGTTGATGATGAGGTTATTTCTGTTTCTTGGTTTTCCTTCTGACAGTCTGGCCTCTCTGCTGTAGGTCTGCTGAGGTCCACTCCTGGCCCTGCTTGCCTGGGGTTCTCCTGCAGCAGCCGCTGCGCTTTCACTGGGAGCTGCAATCCTAAGCTGTTCCTAAATGGTCATCTTGGATCGATCCCTCCTATATTAAAGCATTCTAACCAAATGATTTTACAGGGATTTTTTTCAAATTACTATATATTACTCAACATTTTTACATGATGAGACAACCAAAATACTTTAGAATGGATTAGAATAAGTTCCATATACTGATGGGACTGTAATTCATTTTTTAATTTGCTCTGTTTTTAATATATTAAGTATATATATCACATATATTAAATAATATGTGATACTAGAGCTGAATGTTTAGCTTATTATACATTTTAAATTTGTATGACTGTTATTATACATTTTAAATTTGGTTTTGTTAGTTCAAATTTAATGGAGCAGTATGTGTTGCCTGTTTCTACAAGGGGATAATATGTGAACCACTTAACACTGAAAAATTCAGTAAACATTACTCACAGCAGAGACATCATGAAGATACAGAGGAGGTAGAAAGACCAATAGATAACAATAAAGGCTACATTTTATAATATGATGTATTAAACTACAGAAATAATTCAACCAACTGTAAGGGAGACTTCAATTTTGTTGTGGAATCTTATCAGTAACCACAGAGTAAAACACACACACACATACACACACGCAAACACAAACACACACCTGACATAAAAACTTGGAGGATGCACCATTGAAAAGCAAGTCCAATTCTTAATATTGCAATTCAAAGGAAAACACTTAATAAAATTGGCAGTTGTCAAAATACTCAACCTGTCTAATAAGATGATGCTGTGAGAATGAACATATTTGACTGTCTAGATTGCCAGAAGCAACTAAGTAAAATGGGAACTTGGCAACAGCCAAGGCCAGTTCTAAGAAGTATCACCCTCCATTACTACCATATCCATCACTAGCCAGGCATTCTACAATAATACTCTGCCGTGGGATCCAGGATGAAATAATAGGAGTGCAGGAGGTTAATTTGATAATATGCTGGGTTTTTTTTTTCTGTTTTACCACAAGCCTCACAAAAATAATTGCTTAATTTGATCACTCTTAATGATGGGTCAAGGAGAAATGGAATATGCTGTAAAAGTTTCTACTGTTTTCCCCAGTTTCCCCAGCTCACAGGGATTTTCTTAACAAAGAAGTTAAACAAATCACCCAAGTTCTAAAAACTATCTCTGCCTGAGAAGATTTCCCTCCAAGTCTGTCTAACCTTTAAGCTTGTGATAGTTGGTACTGCCTTAGTAAACAGGTGAATGTGGCTTGATATCTCCTAGCCAGTAAATTGTTAGAGGATTTACTGGAGGGATTGGTGACATGATGCCAAGATGCTTAAAAGGAGAACAAATATGTGCAGGAGGATATATGGGCTGCCCCAGTTTTATTCATTTACTGTACAGTCCAACAACTTGTTATTTAACTCTATAAGTAGATATTAAATGAATTTCTGTTTTTCCATATTCAATAGTTGAAATCATCATAAAGTCTCAGTAAAAACCTTGATCTAGTAAAATTACAGGAATGCCATGGAGATATTTTTCAACATTTTCCATGATCTGAAATGATACATGCAAAAACACACAAAGAAGCTGTTATCTCATGCTTTCAATTTGCCACTGGAATTCCCGCATGAAAACTGGCTGTCAATGAATATGACTACCATTAGCAGCTATTAGAAATTATTTCTCTGAAAAATATTCTATAGAGGAATTACATTAGTTTGAATAAATAAAATGAATAGCCCAATGTAATTTGCAAAATTATTATTAGTGACATGGGAAATAAGAAAATTTAGAATTAATTATTAAAGAAGAAAACAATATAATTAATATTAAAAAAAAATGATTAAACCCACGACGATAAAATAAATTTTGCAATTTTTTCCAGACCCTTAGCTGGCCTTTCTAATTTGCACAAAATCCCCAAACTCTCAGAGCTGACCCAAGCATAATAGTCACACACTAATCATACTACTAAGAGCTTCCTATGACTTTTTTTTAACATTCAAGGATCCCAAGAGATCATAATCAGTAACCTTTACAGATGGATTGTAAACCAATATGAAAAGCAGTTAGCTATGTTACCATGAGTTAAAAAGAAGTGATAAATCTCACAAAAGCGAAAAGTGCCCACAGATTCCAAAGTTACATCTGGCCACGGGATTTTTAAATCGTTTTTGTTGTTGTTTTGTTGTTGTTGTTTTTTAAATCAAGGATATTAGAACTGAGCTAAATACATGGCTTGATTCCCAAGGAGATCCCAGAGGGTTCTGAGTGAGGGTCTTTTGATAAACTGTTTTGCTAAGAAAAAAGAGTTTGGAAAGAACAATATTGAAAACATTGCATTGTGAAAATGAAACTGCAAGATCTAGATGTGATGTTTTAAGTGGAATAATGCAAAGGAAAAGAGCTGGATCATGAATATATTTTTGTTGTAAAAAATATTGCTTGAGGAACATTAAATATTGATTTGAGATTTAAAACAACAACTGCATCTACACTATTCAGTCAGATATCAAAGTGAGACCTTGACAAAATAAAATATTTATATACAAGTAAAAATGTCTATAAATGGATTTAAAGTTTATCCCTGCATCTGCCAGTCTAACACTAAAACACCACAAGACTGTCAACAAGACATAAGTCTACTTCTCTGTCAAAAACAATGATTCGAAAATCACACAAAGCTCTCTCATAACAAAACAATGAAGTACAGTTAAGGGTTTCTTGTTGCCATTTTTAAAACTATTTAAAACATTTATAATTTATAGAGAATTTTAAATTATGTTTCATAATCACATGTTTATTCAACTATAATTGATTTAGAATTCTAAAAGCTAGCAATCTGAGGTTAGAAGATGCATTAAGTTCCTCCTCTTCTGAAGTTCACCTTCCAATTGCAAAAATATTAAAATACAGAAGTAAATCAATGATTAAGACCAATTCCGTTAGTTCGAAGTACCATAAAGAAATTAAATCAGAGAAAATCAGAGAGCGTTACTTGTGTAGGCTTTAGAAATTACTACACAAGTTACTTGTGTAGATGTTTAGAAATCATCTAAATGTGCTTTACATGAAAGAAATGGTGTGAGATATATAGATACCAAATAAAAAGCAAAATTTGGTCTGAATAGAATTTTCATTAAGATCACTTGGCTCCAAACTAGCACTTGAATGCAGTTCCTTGAAAGCAGTTCCTTGAAAGTTTAAAGTCCCAAACCATGGAGTATATGACAAATGGCATTTTTCTCAGAGATTCATTTTGTTTGAGGCTTGCTCAATGTGCACATTACTGATTGTCTAACTCGATTAGAAAGAAATACCTCAAGATGTTTTTGTGGAATATCCAATTTCAAAGAGCATAATCTCCAGCATTCATTCACAATATCAAAATAGAGTAATTTGTAACAATTAGGTCCTGCATTTCTTAGCAATAATCATTTTTATTTTGATAACATTCTTTCAAAGGCAATTACAATGGTTAATTTTATGTGTCAACTTCATTTGGCTAAAGCATGACCAGATAGCTGGTGCGACATTATTTCTCAGTATACATGTGAGAGTACTTCAGGGAGAGATGAATAAGCTGAGGAAAGAAGGCCTACCCTTACCAACAGGGGCAGGCATTGTCCAGTCCCCTGAGGGCTCAAATGCAGCAAAAAGACAGAGAAGGGTAGATTGTCTCTCTTTTTACGATGAGAGGGTCATCTTCTCCTCACCTTGGGCATAGGAGCTTCTGGTTCTCAGTCCTTCTGACTTAAATTACACCATTGGCTTTTCTGGTTCTCCGGCTTACAAACAGTAGATGATAGTAGGACTTCGCAGACTCCATAGTCATGTGAATTAATGTATCATATATACTAACACTACCATTGCTTTCCTGACTCTGTGTAGCAATTTTGTGGATATTAAAATGCCTATGTCATTTGCGTCTAGGGCAATATTTTCCTCTTATATAAATATATTTCCTCTCTATAAATATATTTATATATGCATATGAGGTTAGTGCTGGAAATACAACTATATATTTATATATGTATATACATATGTATATATTAATATCCATAATGCTTCTGTTTCCCTGGAGAATGCTAATATAGCAATCAATAATTTTACAAACTTAATTATGGTTAAAACTTATTTTCAGTGGTAGTTAGAAATTAAAATCAATTATGTACAAGAACAGACTTCAAGGAAGCCCAAGACCTGGAGTAACAAGGAGGATGGTACACCTGGGAACTAGACCTTTGATTTACCTAGTCCCATATTAAACATGAAAAAAAGTACATGAGCTATTAGAAGTTGTATGCTTTTTGTTGGAAAGCTGAGATATCACTAGAATCGAGACATATACTCTAACCCAATTAAAAACAAATGGGAAAGAGTTGTTCTGCAATAAAGTAATGGGCTATTCATTCTCTTCAGGGGTGGCACTGAGTATGTTTGCAGGGATTTTAAAACCATAAAACCTTGTCCTTATAATGAGATTAGTATTGTTCTGACTTTGTGTAGCAATTTTGTTTGTTTAAGGGTCTATGTCATTTTACTTAGTTAATGGTCACATTTCTGCCACCATCCTTATAATAGAAACTCTGAAGTTTGATGCCTAAAGTAAATATGATACAAAACGTCCCAGCTCCATTGTCTTGAAGACAAATGCAGAAACTGGAAAGATATGATTTCAGATAAAATAGGATCATGTTCTACCATTCTTGGTACCAGACAACAAAACTTGTGTAGCTGGGGAACTAGAAAGAATAGTTGCAAAAGTTTGTTCTCTTTCCTCTTGACTCCAGGTTCTTTGGCTCTTTAACCTACTGGTTTTGAAAAAAAAAAAAAAAACTTAGAAACTGAAGTAAGCAAAATGTATAATTTTCCTGTGGCTTCTATTGGCTCGATAGAAGTGGCACCTGAGGTTTGTTAAAAGAGAAAGAAACAGGAAACTGCCAGATCAGGTGTCTGGCTGGCAAGGAAGCAGATACTAAAACTGTAATCCTGGGGGCTGGAACAGACACAGCTACAATGATGGTGCTGTGAATGGCAGGAGTCCTGGGGACCCTTCGAGCCCAGCCTGGCAGGCAGCAACTTCCCAGGTATACACTTGCAAACTGCTGAGGTATTAGATATGGAAAAGTTTTTTATAGAAACTGAGAAGTGCTTCCCCTTATACTGATGCAGTTCCAGCTATAAGAAAAAAGCTCACAGGAAGGACACAAAATGAGTTAATGTTCTGGTATTATAAAATGAGTTAATGTCCTGGTATTATTTTTTAATTTTTACTAACACAGTTTTAAGATGTGTGAGCTATTCTTGCTGCTTTTACAGACAGGCTGAAATGAGAGCAGTGACCTTGGAGCACTGTGATTTGTGCAAGCTAGCTGCATTACAAATAATGGTATTCAGAAGACTGGGTGTCAGAAATAATTTTCTAATTAGAACAGGTACCCTCCAAGTGCAAATGTGAAAGTATTTAATTGAGACAGGAAATGTTAATTGGTAAGAATAGATAAAAAGCAATTTTTTAAAAACTTCTTATTAAAATATGGTAGATCTACATGTGGGATCTGGCCAGAAACGAAGCATTCTTCAACGGTAGCATTATGGTTATTCTGGGTACCACATTTTATTACTACACTATCACTCACATTAGAAAACCATTAGGATCTCTGCACTCTGCTCATTGAATGACATCATCTTAAGGCCCACAGTGAGTGAGCAAAAGGATGTCTACATAATTAATAAAGAAAAAGCTAGGGATATATCAACTAAAGCATCTATTTCATAAATATAAACTGATAAAGTTTGATCTGACCAGGGTTTCTAGTATATTGAATTAATGCGGTCTTGTGACCATGTTGGTTTCTATTTCTGCTATAATTTTCATGAAGCAGAAATGACTTTTCTAGGCCGGGTACAGTGGCTCAGACCTGTAATCCCAGCATTTTGGGATGCTGAGGCTGGAGAATGCTTTGGGATGCTTGAGCTCAGGAGTTCAAGACCAGCCTGGGCAACACACAAAGACCCCACCTCACAAAAATTTTAAAAAATTTAGTTGGGTGTAGGGATGTGCACCTGTGGTTCCAGCTGCTTGGAAAGCTGAGGCAGAAGGAGGGCTTGAACTTGGAAGATTGAGGCTGCAGTGAACTATGATAGCACCACTGCCACTGCAATCTAGCCAGGGTAATAGATTGAGACTCTATCTCGAAGAAGAAGGAGAAGGAGAAGGAGAAGGAGAAGAGGAGGAGGAGGGAGGAGGAGGAGGGGAAGGAGGAGGAGGAGGGGAAGGAGGAGGAGGAGGGGAAGGAGGAGGAGGAGGGGAAGGAGGAGGAGGAGGGGAAGGAAGGAAGGATGGAAGGAAGGAAAGAAGGAAGGAAGGAGAAAATGGAGGAAGGAAGCAAAAATGGGAGGAAGGAAGAAATGACTTATCTAGAAATTAAAAGTGTATGACAAGGATAGGGTGTGGGAAGTTGGCCATGCATGTGAATCCTCACCAAGTTGACAAGAAAAATGTATTTTTTTCTGTTTTTATAGATTTTTAAAATTATATATTAAAACTGTTTCTAAGCTGAGTAGAGTCAGTGTAGGTATCCCCTTTCGATATAAGATTGTTCAAGTATGGATGAAAGCCCCGGAGGTGGGGAAAAGATTAGCCAAGCAGGAAGTGGGGAAAAAAAAAAAAAAAAAAGCATTGCTACTGTTATTAATGAACTTGCCCCCAATCAAATTTATATGTCAAAATTGTATCCCCTAATTTAATTGCATTAGAAGGTAGGACATTTTGCCCCATAACTGGGAGTACATGAGGTCATAAGTGTGGTGCCATCCTGAATGAGATTAGTGTATTTATAAGAGTTCAGAGAGACTTTTCCATGTGAGGACACACTGAGAAGATGGCCATCTATAAACAGGAAGCTCTCAGGACCAGAACCAGACACTGAATCTACCAGAGCTTTGATTTTGGCCAGCCGCAAGAACTGTAAGAATAAATTTATGTTGTTCATAAGCCACCCAGTCTAAGGTATTTTGTTAATGCAGCCTGGATGATCTAAGGCAGCACTCTGGTTTCCAGGTAAAGAAAAAAGCTCAAGAGTGAAATGAGAGAGAATGCAGACTCAATATAAATGATGAGTATCTGAAAGAGGCAGTGAGCTGAGACTTTTTCCAATGTGGTTTAAGGATGTTTCCTACTTCTAGGAGATGAGGCATTTAATAGAAGTGATGCCCGCAAATATTCTTTAATAGCTTTGATATAGTAGGTCTTGTGTATGAATACAGAGTCTAATTTACAAGCAAAATAAGAACTTTCATATTACAAACCACCAGTCAGATAATGAATCCTAAGCAGCTAATCCATGGGAGGTTTCTGTCAGTGTGCACTCATGGTAAACTCCATGCAACAACCCTGCCCACACCCAAAGCAAAACAAGAAGACTATTGACTTTTTGAAACTTAGCAACACTGCTATAGTTGTCCCAGTTTGCCCAAATAAAGTTACTCTTTGTTTCCTCGCTGACTGGAGTCAAGCAACTGACCTTTACAAAATGTAAAATCAGGCATGCAGCTATGGCATGTGTTAATTCATGCAAAATGTTAAACATTTGCCATTGACACTGAGTACTTCATATTTCACATAAATATTAAAGCCTTTGGAGATGAGTCTAAAATGACAAAAATTACACACAAAGACATTAGGAGCTATCGGAATATATTAAAACAGGATCGTAAATATGAAACAAATTTACTAGTGCCCTTTGTCAGCTGGATCTTATGAAACATCACAGTATTATGGAAATGTGGGCTTCAATTATTATTCCACTTAAACTTTGAAATTTACTTATAAAAATACTTAATCATCCAAGATATCAACTTATTTGTATTTTCTGGAATACTATTTTTTTAAAGTTAAAATCAAAAAACAAATTCATATTTTCAAATATTTTTAGCAGTTTGAGCTGAACATCATGGTTGCCTGTTTGTAATGACACAAGTAAGAATCAATTTTAAAAGAGATAAAGAAATTGTAAATATGACTTCAAAGCCTTTGTCTGTATTGTTCCTTTGTGCCTATCGCCTATTAATAATATGAGATTCTAATTGAGATACCAAATATTATATATTTATAAAGACTTTAGCATGCACTCAATAAATAGTCTTGCTTCTTGAACTCATGTTGGTAAGATGAATTTCTGGGCTTTAAAAGCAATATTAAAGTGTTTGAGCTTAGTCAAAGAGAAGAAGGGGAGAAAATGATTTCTCATTTAAGGAGTCAACCTATAATTTGGGCATCGGTTTTGTAACAGTGATATGGATAATGGCAGATCAAAGCAAGTTGGGAAAAGAAAGTGGATATAAAGCATTCCCATTTTTTTTAAATGTGTTCAGTGCTCTAGAAATTATAGCTGTGAATATATAATCTTCTAGAAAAGGTCATTATTCTGCTATGTCACTTTAGCATCTGATCATTTTTACTACTACGTGTCCCTTCCTTTGCCCTGGGCCCCATACTCAAGTAGTTCAAGTACTATTGTATTGATATTGCTTATAAGTTGTTTCATTTTCTGCCCAATATATAGATACATAAATGTTATACAGATAATAGCTTGGAAAATTTAATACTGTTAAAATGTCAATGTTCCTAACTTTATTTCTAGATTCAACACAATCTTAATGATTTTGATATTTTCAAAAAACTATTTTCAGAATATCAACAAAATTATCATAATTTTTTGTGGAAGGCAGATGATCTAGACTAGCAACACAATACTAAATAAGAATAAAGTTGGAGGACATTACATGATTCCAATATTTATTTACAATAAAGCTGCAATAATCAAGACTGAATACTATTGGCAAAAGAAAACGCAGGTAGATTAATGCAACAGAATACAGAGCCCAGGAATAGACTCACGCAAATTTAGTAAACTAATGTTTTAAAGGAGCAAAGGATGAAATTCTTGGTTGGAGTTTCTTTTTTTGAAGAATGCTAAATGGAACAGATTAGGGAATAATGAAGCCCACACACCTACAGCTATCTGATCCTTCACAAACTTGACAAAAATAGTGTGGAAAGGATTTCCTATTTAATAAATGATGCTGGAATAACTGGCTAGCCATATGCAGAGGATTGAAACTGGATCCCTTTCTTACAGCATATACAAAAATGAATTCAAGATTGATTAAGCTTAAATATAAAACTAAAAACTATACAAACCCTGGAAGACAGCCTAGGCAATGCTATTCAGGACACAGGCATGGGCAAATATTTCATGGCAAAGATGCCGAAAGCAAATGCAACAAAAGCAAATATTGACAAATGAAATCTATTTCAAGTGAAATATTCCACAACAAAAGGCACTATCAACAGAGTATACAGATAACCTACAGAACAGGAGAAAATTTTTGCAAACTATGCATCTAGCAAAGGTCTAATATTCAGCATTTATAAGGAATTTAAACAAAGGAATTTATCTGTCAATTCAAAAATAAATAAAGAAATATAAACTACCAAAAACATAAAAAGAAAAAACAAAACATTATAATAATACTTTCAAAATATTACACTGAAAATTAAAAAAAAAAATTCTTGAACAGTTATCAATGTTCTCTTGAGCAAAACATCCTTGGAGAGCATATGGTGAGAAGAAAGAGTAAAGGGCATTTTGTTAACAGCAGTTCAGTTTAGCATGTGGTTATTAGATGCCTACTTTCGCCAGGTAGGAAGACAGTAAAGTTGTTTTACACCATAGTCCTCAACTTCTAGGCACTTAAAGCATACTTTCTCTCCCATTACCTTTTAAAAATTTATTGGAGAGTGATATAGAATGAGAAATAAGCAATGCTGTTGTAAACAATATAGCACTGTAAATGACCTTAGCAGCAAGATTTCTCATTTTAATGACCTAATTAGTAATTTATATTTCATATATATAAACAATATTTTTTTCTATTTCTTGTTATAACTTAACTGATATATGGTTGATAATCTAACAAAATACAGCTGTCAATATAGACTAGTTACAAAAGCCTTACAGTGAAGTTAGAACCATTTATGTCAACCCATTTCCATTTAAAGTAGTTTCTGTTTCTTACTAAATACTACCTGGCATGTACTTCAAAAGGACAAATAATGCACTCAAACAATTTGTCTTCTGATATAGTTTGTATCTATGTTCCTTCCCAAATTTCACATTGAATATTAATCCCCAATGCAGGAGGTGAGACCTGGTGAGAGGTGTTTGGGCCATTTTTGTCAGATCCCTCACAGCTTGGTGGTGTCTTCTCCATAGTTAGTTCTCTTGATATCTCATTTTTAAAAAGTGTGTGACACCTCTTTCCTCTACTCTCTCACTTGTATATTTCAAAACAGCTAGAGGAAAAGGCATGGAATGTTCCGAGCACAAATAAATGAAAAATATCCATAACCTAATTATCCTGATTTGATCATTAGACATTGTATACATGAGGCAAATTATCACATGTACTTCTTAAATATGTACTATTATTACCGTACAATAAAAACAAAAACAACTTCACAAAGCAAACAAAAAAGAGGAAGAAATAAAATAGGAGAGAGCTATAGATGCTCGCAGACACTCACTGAAGCATTATGTGATAAAATAGACCTTCAATAAACAGACAAGAGAATAAAAGCACATTATACCACAGTATCACAATGCTGTTTCATTTGGTGATGACAGTTACAAGTATGAAGTCTATAGAAAAACACAGAAAATGTTGAGAATGTGAAAAAAAATTCTTATAAAGAATAAGTGCCTTCATATAAAAATGTGCAAATAAAACATGCATTTGGAGAAAAATTGGAAGATAATACACAAAAGAATAAAAATAGATTTGTGGCAGCAATGACATTAATAAAAGCTTTATGTTAATAATGCACTCTAGAAATAAATAAATGATTAAATTTATTTTGGAAAAGCGTATTTTTCATTTACACAACTCAATACTTTATTGACTCAAAAGAAATATACATCAATTCTATATATATATATAATTTCTCTTACATGATAAAGAATATGTTCAAGTAAACAGTGATACACTAAGGATATATGTATTAAAGTTGTGAACAAAATGTGAATGACATATTACTGATACGTTTTAGTTGACACAATAATTAAAAGAAAATGATATGGGTACATAGTTGCAAGGAGGATAAAGCAAATCACAATAACATATTGTTGATGTCATCTACCTACAAAAACTCGGGACATTTACAAGCCCACTTACATAAAAGAAATGCAAATGTAAACAAAATGAAGATCAATAGATCTTTCACATGCCATCCTAACGGGGGAAAATTTGGACAACCATTCCATGCAGCACATGTAAATTTTACCATAGAATAGAATATTGTTCCCCTGTGATAAAAAACTTTCTGGGAGAAATCTCCCATCTGAATATGGTTCACTCTCACTTCTGGATCATCACCCAACAAATCCAAGTGATTCATGGAGTTTGGTCACTTCTTGCTTTTTATGTATTCTGATATCACTGCAGTCTTATAAGAAGGGGAATTCTGTGTCAACCTTTAATCATTTCTATAAATAATTTCTTTCTGCCCTCTTTCTCACAGAGATAACTTCAATGTTATCACCGACGATATCATTTTGTAGTTTTCAGCTTAGAAAAATATTTTACTAATTTTGCATTCTTTCAGTCATTTCAGCTTGCACTTAAATAAGGAAAGCCTGTCATTCATGTTTATTATATCTACATTATAAATGGTCCTTTTAAGAAAAATAATAACTTTTTTGATTAAAATAATTTTTATCTAGAGCTTTTAAATATTCAATTTTAGACATTATGTTATTGCAGCAATATTATTTCCTAATATTGTTAGCAATGGCAAATCTGTACATGTCTGCAGCAACCTCAATTCTTGTCTCCTCAGAAGACATAATTTGACTGAATGGCATATGACAGAGGAATAGCCAAGTCAAGTTTTATAACAGGAGTAAAAGTTTATTAAAAAATTTTAGAGCTGAAATGAAAGGAAAAGCACACTTGAAAGAAGGCCTAGAGAGCAACCTGAGAGATTCAAATTCATGGTTTAATATTTGACTTGGGGTTTTAAATGTTGGCATGGTTACAGCAGGGTGCATCTCTTCTCCCCTTATTCTTCCCTTGGAGTGGGCTGGCCACATGCACAGTGGCCTGCCAGCACTTCAGAGGGGCTGTATGTGCAGTCTGTTTACCAAAGTTGTGTTCATGCTCATTTGAGGCATTTTTCCCTTGCCAATCAAGTGTCACTAAAGGAAGGACATATACTTCTTAAACTCTGTGATTTTGCCTCTTAATGCACATGTTTGAGCCCAATCTATCTCCTGAGAGGTCATAAGGAAGCTGCTGATCAGCAATTTCAGGTGTTTTTTTATTGGGAGACTGCCTTTTCTTGGTACCAGCTGTGACCAATTATTATTTTAAACAGTTTAACAAACATGGACATCACTTGATGGTAGCCTGACATTCCTGGTGTTGGGGGAGAGGGGCTCTTGTGCCCTGCTCATGTCTGGCTAACTACCTACTGTAACATTTTCCCCCACAAGTGTCCAAGACCTCAGTTATTTGGGGAAAATGAATGAAGGTCAGTCTTCTGTAACTGCTTTCTGCTGACAAAGGGGTGGTGCTGGCCATTTTGTGGGTCTTGACCTCTTGCTGGCTGTCAGAGCACAGCGACTCCATGGGTTGGTAAAAGCAGTATTCAGCCAGATCCAAGGGAGACAGGGGCAGGGTTTCACCTCTGTCATGTCCACTAATGGGCAGTCTAAAAGAAATTTGTAGAAGAGTGACTCTTAAATATTAAGAGATGGTATCCCTCACTGAGGAGTATCTGGAACTTAATGGCCTGAAGATTAGAGGAAAAAAAGAAAAAAAAAAAAAAACAGGTTGTGAAATTTAGAAGTCATCAGCCAAAAAGAGCAAATGGAAATGTCAAAGCAAAATATCAGGGTGAAGACCGTTTCAAAAATATTCCTAGACTGCCATAATGTCCAGATAGCTGGTGGCTATAGTCATGCCTAGTAAGACTTGAGTGCATGGGATTACTTGATAATTCTTCTATGTGCCCAGAGCTAGAATATTGATCCGTATTATTACATTGGCCATCTTGTTTCTTCTGAGCTGCAGCCAGAGATCATTGGTTGGTTAGTCTAAATTGGTTAGACTTACATAAAGAAGCTTGGTTAGTCAAAATTGCAGACAAAAACTCAAAAACAACTATTGAGACAAGAATCTAATAACAGATGTACCATAGTTACTGAAATATAATTTTTCCCTCTTTATTCCTCATTTTATTAAAAATGAATCATGATTGGACTAATTTGTTAGCAAAATAAGCTTTTTTTATTACTTGGCCTGATTATTTGCATAAAGTGCAGCAAGGATAATTATTTGCCATATAGCCTCCTTTAAATTGTCTTTGCTAGAACTTCATTCCATAAGAAATCTCAGATAAGACTTTTTAAAGATTTAAGCACAGTCATGGGTTTCTGCCATCAAATACTAGTATAGGTTGGCTAAATTCCTCTTTTCTTGATGTCCCAAGATAACTTAAGGATCCCAAGCCTGTCAGAAAGTGATATTCTTTACTTACCACAGGCCAAACATCCTTTATAGGGACTGTGTCGACAGGCATGAGACCAGTTTTCCCAGGGGGCGACTATTGACTCTGTAAGTCAAGTTTGATTTCTTAAAGGAAAGCATGCCATTCTAGCCAAAGAATTGGTAAAATAACCAGTTTCTCTGATTGTGGCCTGTTGCAAAAGAAAAGAAATTTTTATTGAAGTTGGGCAAATCACTATATTGCCATAAGTTAAGAATACTCACAAATAATTTCTAAATTCTGAAGAAATCAGTAGAAAGAAATAAACATGCTCTAATTTTGTTTATAGGAGTATAATTTACTTAATTGTTAAATGTGCAAATCATGCAAAAGAAAAGTTTTCTTGACTCTGAAAAGCAAACTAAGGATCAGCAGCATTAAAGTCATAAAAAGATTATATCAGTCCTCTGTTAGTTCCATTCATGCAGTAAATCCTGTTCTGCTTGATATTCATGAACATTGTAGCTCTCCATGAGAGCTCTGAAAGTTTTTCCACCATTCTAAAGTCACAAACTCCAAAGTCATCAGAAACCTGCATTCGAGAGCATATGTCAGAGACCTGTAACTGATTATAAAACCACGTTTTAAAGAGGATTAAAATATTACAATTATCTGTGAATAACAGAAAGTCCCAGGCCAGCCACAGTCAAAGACACAATTTTCTATTTAATAAATGGTGTCAGGAAAATTGGCTAGCCATATGCAGAAAACTGAAAATGGACCCCTTTCTTCCACCTTATACAAAAATTAACTCAAGATAAATTAAAGGCTTAAGCATATGATCTAAAACTACAAAAACCCTAGAAGAAAATCTAAACAATATCATTCAGGACATAGGGATAGGCAAAGGCTTCATGACTAAAACACCAAAAGCAATGGCAACAAAAGCCAAAATTGACAAATGGGATATAATTAAATAAGAGACCTTCTGCACAGCAAAAGAAACTATCATAGAGTGAACAGGGAACCTACATAAGGGGGGAAAATTTTTGTAGTTTATGCATCTGACAAAGGGCTGATATCCAGAATTCACAAGGAACTTAAAAAATTTTACAAGAAAAAAAAAAAAAACCCTCATCAAACAGTGGGCAAAGGATATAAACAGACACTTTTCAAAAGAAGACATTTATGCAGTCTACTGAATCTTAATTTAAGTTATTTTGAAGAGTTTGTTCTCCCTATCCTCATTGCGTACTAGTTTCTTTCATCTTAAATCACACTATAGTATTTTTTCATAGATTCTGTTGTAAGTCAAAAATAAAATTCTGAGCACCCCAACTGACTGAATTGACATCCTTCTCAGCCAAGGGGATTCCAGAAAAACCTGAAAAAAGTAGTTCAGACCATGAAAAAAAAGAAAGATTGAACATGTCTCATTATACTTTATTCTTTTCAGAGTTTAGACACAATTGACCAGCATTCATATGAAAATAGAGATTTTAACATTGACAGAACAGATACCTTGTAGCAATAAGATGCCAACTACAGCCTGACTCTGGTATGATATTACATGACAAGTAACCGACTCTGAAGGAAATCAAAGTATTTTTTACCAAAATATATTTCTCTGACATATTTTGAAATGGCTCTGCAAAGCCATCTCTTGGAAAAATTTACATTATGTAGGAAATCCTCTTCCCTTTCCAAGTCTTTGCCTGATCCAAGAGAGATTTAACTAAAAGTCTGATACCTTTTAAAATCAGATAGGAGACACCATCTATTCTCTCTGAAGCTTGCTACCTGCAAGCTTCATCTACATACAAATAATTTTGGCTTCAGTGAGCCACCACCTTTTCTTAAACCAAAGCATTTCTTTCTGCTGACTTTAGTTCTTTAGGCAAAGCTAATTCTTCCAATAAATTACCAGTCAGAAAATCCTGGAAACTACCCCATGGAATGCTTCACTTTGAGATGTCCCATTCATCTAGGCTAAACCAATTTATGCCTTACATATATTGATGTATATCTTTGCCTATAACTTTGTCTCACTAAAATTTCTAAAATTAAGTGGTAACCCAACCACCTTAGACAAATGATTTCAGGACCCCCTGAGGCCGTATTATAGTTTAAGATCCTCACATTTGGCTCAGAATAAACATTTTTATATAATTTACAGGGTTTGGTTTATTTGGTCAACACTATGAAGCTACTGAATTCTCTTTTCAATTTGTTATTTTTAATTTTGAGCCATATGTGTGCAGCCATTTGACAATATTTTAAAGTTGTGTCAAAGCCTTTTTCTTTGGAAATGGTTTTTAAAATTGAATTCAAGCTTCTTTTAGCTTATCTTTTAAAATAATCTATACCCATGTTGCATCACTGACTCTTTTCAGTTTCAATTGATTTAATGCAGAACAAGAACCTAAGGAACTCAAAAAGCATTTTAAGTAGAGACTCAGTCTGTACTTTTATAAACATATTCCCAATTATTTAAAATTATCTTGCTCACACTTAATTTAACAGCAACTATTTTTATCAGCACATTTTCATCTAGTCTTTCAAAATATTCTATTTAATATTTACCAGGATAACTGTTTTCACAATGTTATTTGAATGGTTGATATTGTATCTAGTTAACCTATGCATTTACAAGAAAAAACTCAATTAGAATAAACTGAGAGGAAAACCACAAGTAGGTTTCAAGAGACACAGATTCTAGAAAAATAGAGTTCAATGTTCAGACATTAAAGTTAAGGTCTTGTTTATACAAGAAGAAAACAAAGAAATTTAATGGAATTGAGGGACCATGTCAACGCTTTTTCTGGGTCCACAAGGGGCATGGTTTCAAAGGCAAGAACTTCCCAGCACCATGCCTCCATCCACCTCCCCATCAGGGACCCTACAGTTGTTTGTCTAAGGTTCCAAGTGTGGGAAGAGGGAGGGGCTCTGTTGTGGGTCCAAGCAACCAATCTGGAATCAAAGTCAAAAATCAATCACTCCAGAGTAAGTTTGAAAGAACTTCTTTCATTGGACAAAAACATGAATGGGGCGGGAATAACTTCAAAGTTAAAACTCCACTGCACCTTGCCTGCACATATTTCCCTCTCTGGGATCCCCTCCCACAACAGTATAGAAGCTCTCTCTACTTTTCTCTCTTTCTCTCTCTGCCTAATAAATCGCTCTCTGCACAACAATTAGAGTCTGATATTTACTTGACCTGTAAATTCACCGTGCCACCAGGGCCTCTTCTTGATTCCTGGGACCAGGGAGCCCAAAAATCTCGGGCACATCAAATTGGTGGGGTGGGGGGAGCTGAGCCCCATCCCATCCCATGGCCAAGTTACAGAATCACAACATTTTCTATACAATACTTATGTGTGAGTTATAGCAATTTAATTAGTTATAGTTTAGTCTGTTTTCTTTTCCCTTTACCATTTAAAAGTTTATATTTAAAGTTGCTTTTAAGACAGTGTGACAGCCATAAAGTCTTCATGTGAAAAAGGTAAGAGGGAAGTTCACCTGTAATAAAGATAAACAGTGAAGAGGGAAAAAAGTATTCCCTGGAATTCTTTAGTCATTTATAGCATTTTACAAACTAATGCAGTTAAAAAAAATATAGCTCATCTATAATTACGCAAACAAAAGTTACAGCTGCCTCAGGAACAGGTGCCTAGGTTACAGCTGTATGTCAGGTGATTCAGGACTCATCACATTCCTTTAGCACTCCAAATAACTTACAGGTTCAACAGCTTAGGTTTTGATTTACTTATTTTCACACTTTGAGCAGATACTGGATAAATGATCATGCACCTTTCCTAACATGAAGCATAGCATGCGGCTATGTAGAGTGGAGTAGAAGCCAATGTCTTTTAAAGTGAGTAACATACTGGTAGAGCTCATATTTAGCCAAAAAGAGACTGTTTAAAGCCCAAAAAGCATATAAAAAATAAGACACATGAGCAAAATACTGTATGCTAGTTGCTGAGACTTTTGTTAACATTGGAGAATTACTCAATTTGTTTTTTATACATCATTATTGCCCTTGTTCTTCTATAAAATGTTATGAAATAAAAAGCAAAGAAAATTTATTTAGTTAATTAAGATAAGCAAAACTCAAACATTATTTTCTTATAAAAGTTCTAATAAATATAATATGTCCTTTCATAGGCAACCTTTTTTAAAAATTAATTATTAGCTTATGAATATACCATCATTATGTTACCTGTTGATTTGATAAGTATGGGCAGTGAAATAATTCATATTCACAAAATATACCTCAAGTTGAAGTCAGTCACCAAAAACGTAGATCTAATTAATATATACAAAGATCTAAAAGAGGCTTATTAACATAAAAGAAAGAAAGAATGAAGAAAGAAAAAACTTCTGTGACATTCTATAACATAAAAACATTCATCTCCTGGGAGATCATCTTTGTTCTGACAGCTCCTAATTGGGTCAGGCTCTCCACTGACCAGATTCCCATTGAAACTGACCAAATTATTATTATTACTACTATTATTAACAAAAAATATTTAATGATTCTGAACATGCTCATAAGGGCAGACATCCAATTAATAAATATTGATTTAAAAAATCCTTCGAATATTTGGTAAGAAATGTGAGAAGCTGGTATTTGAATCAATGCTGGTTTCTGCTTCCATGCTTCAGACTACTTCAGCCAACAATACAGGCAGGTGCCTCTCCACCCCAACCAGCTCCTTGCTGGAGGGCTTTTTCCTAGGAGAAACAGAACTTTAGTATTTCTCATCCTACTTCCAGCTGCCTATCTGCCACCCGAGTGTAGTTGAGAAGCTGGGGCTCCCTTCTTTTACGAAGCCTCACTCACAGAATTCAAGTTCTACCTTTGCCATAAACTGCTGAGAATACCGAGGTCCAGATAACTGTTCCCCTGGCTCTTGAGATGGTGGTTTTTACCAGCAGAGGCAAGCTGAGGAAACCTCCATCTGTTCTCCTCCTTCACTGAGAGTTCAGCTTCTAGAATGGAGGTGTCTTTTAGAGGGAAATATAAGTCAAATTTATAGAAGACCATTGATTTTTACCGAGCTCCTTCACTAGGTTCAGCAGACCAAAGAAAAATGGGATCATTCATGCTAAAATCCCATGTCACCAAACTGAGAAATCAGGAGAGTGAGATACCAAAGCCAATTTTAGCCATCATGATAAAGAAATCCTCTCTGCTTTAACCTTTACAAGGAAAGTACTTTGAGACAACCAGTCTGCCTTTGGTTTTCTGTTTCTGCTTTCACCAGCCCTTCTCTATAAAACAACTTTCTTGCTCAGCTTATTCGAAACTCATTCTGTTTTATAAAATGAGATGTTGCCCAATTCTGGACTCACAGATAAAAATTAAGATATTTAAGCTACATTTTTAATAATTTTGTCACTTGATGAAACTTTCCATTGATCCTACTCCCAGCTCAAGCACACTGACTAAGAGATTTTGTAGGACATGAGGGTAATATTAGAGAAACAAGCAATAACACAGAGTCCAATCTCTTCCCGAAGGAACTGACTTCATTTTCAACTGAGCATGGAGAACTTTAAACCTAAGAGCACAAATAAATTCAATGGAGGCTGTAGTCAAGTGAATTTGGAGGAGATTTGTGGATTTAATGAAGATTTTAGGCTAGCTATTTGGCAGGGAAAAAGGAAGGGGACGGGGGAAATAAGACATTTGGGAGAGGCCCTCCTAATGTCAGAGAAAATAACATTAACCTCACAAACTGTTGTCTGAAGGAGCCACACAACGTAATTAGATTACTCTGTAGAGGAATTTATGCCCCAGAGCACTTTTATAAACAATATCGTAATGTACCAGCAATTAGTGGAGTTTAACAACTAGGTATGGTCTGGAAAACAGAATGAGAGAACTGCCAAAACTACTGTTATCCCAGGGTGACCGAAAGCTTCACTTCACAGAGGAACAACTTCAAACAGACTTAGTACTAAATATGTATTTGTGTGGGATGGTTAATCGGGAGGAATAGATTCACTAAGATAATGCAGCTGGTCGATAAACAAATACAAAAGCAAATAAAAACAACAAGCCTAAGAAGGGAAGGAACCATTACCCAAGGTCATTACAAGAAGAAGCCCAGTTTTCTTTGATTCCATGTGAAATTTAAAGTGGTTTTTTTTTTCTAATTATGTGAAGAAGGTCAATGATAGTTTGAATCTGTAAATTACTTTGCACAGTACAGCTGTGGCAGACCAGGTCTCACAAACAACTGTTTCAGTACTGAGTGGTTACATTAAATATTAAAAGACTGTGCCCTGACACAAAGGCTGGGATGAAACAAGAGCCCATCAAGAGTTTTGCCTAGGCCTTTCTTGGGCTGTAAAGCAAGACAAAATAATGAAGGAATTCTTAACAGCACCCATTTAGGATTAAACAAATGTTATTGTGGATCTGAATAAATTCACTAGGCCACAAACAAGTTTATTGGGGTTCTGAAGGAACTCCTTAAGCCTCTGTGATTCAGCAAGAGAAAAGATTAATCACCCCAGCACTGAGAGGCATGTAGATAAAGTAAATTTCCTGTGGCTCCAGAGGAAGGTCTTCAGGACTCGTACCTTAGTTAGAGATTAAAAGAAGTTAATTACTTATGTCTTTAGCTGAAGGTACACTTACACATAGGCATATAACTTAAGAGGTATATAAGCTCTTGAAAACTTTGTTATTTTGGCTTGGTCTGGCAATAATTTCCAGGCCTTCTCCCTGTAACTTGTTATAGAAACAAAAACCCACTTCCTCCCCAGTTCATCTGCATCTTGTTACTGGGCTATGAGAACTAGCAGCCCAACCATCAGATTGGTTCAAGAACAAATTTGGTGAGCCAGCCAGGAGATAAGGATGGTGCTGAGTTCAGCAGCTGGCAGCTTGTGTTGAGATACTCTTCAGGAGGATCCCAGCAGCTGCTGGGTAAGGTTTCCCCCGGGGACCCTCCAGAGAGCTGTTCCGTGTGCAAATCTGCATGTCCCTTTCACTACTGGGGAAGAACAGAGATCAGGAACAGACACACTCAAAGGGTGAGTTAACTGGATTGTATGCCAGAAGCCTACTATTTGCTATCTGAGCTTATTAAGCTATTTGTCCAGTACCACCAAGGAAAGAAATACTACCACAAAGGAAAGCAATGTGACTCACTCAAACACCAGCTTTTCACTTTGGTTGAGATTAGGTTTTGAGTATGTTTTGCCTGAATGAACTCCTCCTTGTATATCTGTCTTATTTCTTTTGATACCATGTAAAGTTGAAAATGGGAGGTATTAGATCTGTTCCTACTGAGAGAGCTCTGAAAAGGAAATTTTTTTTAGGAGTTCAGTGGCTAAAAGTCAGCTGAAATAAAGTTAACATCCAAGATGTGTATATGTTTGTGTACATGCGTGCATGTTTATATTTAAAAGTCCTTGATTTTGTTTTTGTTTATTTCTCTCCTAGAACCTTGTCTTTTGAGCAAAAGTTGTTGTTGTTGTTGTTTTTAATCTCAATTGACTGAATTCTGTTTTCTTCATTAATATCTATTACAACAGAAGCTACTCTGCGGTTTTTAAGGAAAAGCATAATTTAGACACTTTGGAATCTCTTTGGAAAAAAAAATTAAGTGAACTGTAAAAGCATCACATGGTCTAACCTCATAATAATTCCCCCTTTTTGAAAACCCAAGATTCAGTGTGGGCTCTGCCCAGAGCTCAAAGATCCAGTTAAAAGATAGGACAAAAGGAGATCTTATGAACATATAAAATGTGCTTCTATTGGTATCCCTAATACGTCTATATATCTATGTCTTGTGTACACCATGTTTTACTACTGAAAATATATAAAAGAGTTATATTTAATTGGCTCAAAGAAAATACAAGCATGCTTAAATATTTTAAGAGAACAGAAAAGACTAGTCAAATGCTTTTTCAAGTTTTGTAACAAGTAAATTCTTTGATAAATAAACTAATTTTAAAAATTATTGGTAAAATAATATAAAAATGTCTTAACAGTTGCCAGCATACATTTTTGTTTGCATGTATTGATCAGCAATATCTCTGCCAAACACTATAAGATGTCAAAATTTGGCATGGAAGCTACAAAACTGTAACTCAGCTCAAACCGCATGAATCTTGCTTGTGTAATTTTGTAATAAATGAAGCATTAATATTGGTCTAATGAAGATTGCTACATCTTGAATTATTTAGTAAAATAGCCTAACTTCTAAACTTGTGGCCTTAGGAAGTCTAGTCCACAAACATGAAGAAAGTTTGTCCTGGGAAAGGACTGTTATCATCTTTGTTTCAAAGCTAAACTATAAACTAAGTTAATCAGCAGGAATAATTTGTAGGCTAGAAGCACGATGTAGTCAGGAAAGATAATTTTCACTGTCTCAGTTATAATTTTTGCAATGGGAGTTTCATAACTTTAAATGATGACTATCACAGTTTTCATAAATGATCCAGGTAAATGATTAAAATAAATAATTAGATAAATGTAATGGGATATTCACAAACACACTTGTCATAATTTAGACTCTGAAGTTATATTAAGTGAAAAAACTGATATCTCATTATTTGGGTATTTTTCAATAAAAATATATTGCAGGAAAATATTATTTCTAAAAATTGTGTTCTTTTTAAAGGGTAACTAATTTTTGTCTAATTTAAAGCTTATTTAAATGTTATATATAAAACAAGGTTAAAGAAACCAGGAAATAAGAGAGATATAAAGAAATCTACAAAGATAAAGAGATTTTAAAGATTATCAGGAAAATTAAAATATCTTTAAAAATGTAAATATTTGGTTTATATTATGCAGGTCAAATCTTAGGCTTGCTAAATACTTTAGGTCATAAATTGCTTTTTGACTTAAAATTTTTCAATTTGTTTTGGAGTGTTAAATTCTAGATAAGTCCTGGGACACATAGAGTTAGATGCCAGACATGTCAGACATTATCTGTAGTTCTGTCTAGGTCCTAGGCTCCATGCCTAGTACATAATTAAAATCGCAAACTTACCGAGGTTTTCATCAAATGTAAAAGTTGCTTAGACTTAACAGTGTAACATGTATTTAAGACTATTGAAGGAACAGTTTATATGCAAGGTATGTAAGGAAAGCAAAATATGCTTTTGGTAAAAAGGTTATAAGGAGACATGAAAATGTGAATTTTTGCCTAGATTAAAAGATTAAAGATTGTTTTAAGTTGGATTAAATAAAGAAGAAGATTTAAGCAAGCTGTGGGAGGTTGATTATAAAGGAAATTCTCTGTGTAAACATATTGGCTAAAGTTAAAGGGGTATCATCTAGTTTTTCTTTAAATTGAGCATTAAAATAAAAGCACAATGGATTTCTCTTAAAGTACTAACCCGCTCTTTAACAAAAATTGTAAATGGTTATAAAAGGTCTATAAAAATTTTTCCTTATCATCAAACATGAAAAATTGGGTAAATGTGTCTATAAGGTTTTACTAAAAATTGAGTTTAATGTTAATAATGCACTAAAGAGGACCAAAATTTTACTAAAAGTAAAATTTCACTTATTTAGTATAAAAATTGTAGAGAAAGCATTGTCAAATATGAAATACTGTTTGACTTTCTTTGGACTGTATTTATATAAATATGTTATTGGCATGTGTTCCAAAGTTATGGGAGTATCCTGTAATTCTGATATATCTTAGTGTATGCAATCAGTAATAGTTATAATTGCTTTTTTACATTACTGTATGCCACAGAGGTAACAGATTTTCTTGTCAATTGTGTCTTTAACTATGGCTATGTTAAACTTTTTGTCATCCGTAACAACCGTTCTCTTGTTTTGGTCCTCTTTAGAAGGTGGTTTTATAATCAGCTGCAAACTCTAATGGGTGCTCTTGAATACAGGTTTCGGAAAATTTGGAGATTGTGACATCAGAATAGAAGAAAGATGTTCAGAATTCTTGAAGAGCTAAAATATTCATTAATATCAAGCAGGACAGGAATTAACTGAAGGAGATGAAGTAGGAGGAGACTGAAGGGATCTTTTAGATTTTTTGCTTAAAATGTTGCTAATCCTTTGTTTTACTTTTCAGAGTCAAGAAATCTTTTGAGTTATTAATGCCTTTTAACAATAAAGTAATGTGCACTCCTATGAACAAAATTTGGAGCATATTTGTTTCTCACTACCTAATTCTCCAGAATTTGGAAACTATTTGTGAACACTCTTAACTATGGCAATACAGTTATTTGCATAAGTGCAATAAGAATCTGTTTTCTTTTGTAACAGGACGCAATTGGAAAAATTAGTTATTTTACCAAGGCTTTGAGTGAAATAATGCACTTTCCTTTAAGTAATCCACTTATGGAGTCAATAAAGCCCTTAGAAAACTGGCCTTATATTTTCTGTACAGAGTCTCTGTACAGGGTTTCTGATCTGCAGCAAGGAAAGAATGTCACTTTCTGACAGGTCAGGAACCCCAAGTTATTTGCCCAACTCCTAGGTATTTGATGGTACAAATCTATGGCTGGGCTTGGCTTTAAAAGGTCTTATCTCAGATTCCTTCTATGGAACAAATTTCCATCAAAGTCAATTTAAAAGGCCTATGTGAAAAATAATTATTCCTGCTGCAGTGTATATAAATAATATAAGCAAACCAGTCCCACCATGATTTAGCTTTTAATACAAATAAGAAATTGGAGAGAGAAAAATTATGTTTCAAAAACTATAGTACAACTGTTGTTAAATTCCAGCCTTGCCTGATATTTTTCAATTTTTATTATTTTCTGCATTTTGGATTAAATTCCAAAATAATGTTTATAATTTTTTCCCTTTCCTTTTTCTATTTCCCCATTTTTCCTAATTGGAAATGACAAAACATAAGCTGTGCTTTCTTAAAGCTCTGTCAACTGAAGACTAGACAACTTAAACTTCAGAAGAAAACAGCAGCAACCTATTTATATATGCTGCTGTTGCATACTATTATGTTTCAGCAGATGCTGCCTCTAACCCCCTGAAACAGAGAGTGCTACCGGGAAAAAAAACTGACCTGCTCCACTCCAACACTGCATTCTGTGCCCCATAATGACAACCTCCTCTCAGCAGGAAGTAGCTAGAAAGATTACAACACCCCATCTCCCTGTGTACAAGCATAATAGAAATCATGCACAAATTGACAGTGGGGATTGTGGCAGGCCAGGTATCACTAATAACTGTTTCAGTACTGAATGGTTATGTTATGTATTAAAAGCCAGTGCCCTGATACAAAGACTGCAATTTAGCAAAAGCCCTTCAAGAGTTTTGCCCAGGCCTTTCCTGGGCCATAAAGCATGACAAAATAATGAAGGAATTATTAACAGAACCCATTTGGGATTAAACAAGTGTTATTTTGGGTCTGAAGAAAATCACCAGGCATCCACAAACAAGTTTATTGGGGGTCTAAAGGAACTCTTCAAGCCTCTGTGATTTAGCAAGAGACAAGATAAGGGTATTAACCCCAGTACCTTGACCCATTAGATTAAGTTAATTTACTGATGCCTCAGAGGAAGGTCTTCAGGACTCATGCTTTAGTTATAGATTTTAAAAAGTTAACCACTTATGTCTTTAGATGAATGTATACTTACATGTAGACATATAGCTTAGAAGGTGTATAAGCTCTGTAAAACTTTATAATTTTGAGTTGCTCTGGCAATAATTTCCAGACATTTCTCCTATACCCGGTTATAGAAATAAAAATTCTCTTCCTCCCCAGTTCATCTGCATCTTGTTATTGGGCTGTGAGAAATAGCTGCCCAACCCTCAGTTTGGTCCAAGAACATGGCCACTTTTACAATATTGATTTTTCCTATCCATAAGGATAGAATGATTTTCCATTTCTTTGTGCCCTCCCTTATTTCATTTATCAGTGTTTTTTAGTTCTCCTTGAAGAGGTCTTTTATATCAGTAAATAATATTAGCTGTATTCCTAGGAGTATTTTATTTCTTTTATACTGATTGTGAATGGGAGTTCATTTATAATTTGGCTATCTGCTTGTCTATGATTAGTGTAAAGGAATGCTTGTGATTTTTGTACATGGATTTTGTATCCTGAGGCTTTGCTGAAGTTGCTTATCAGTTTGTAGTTTGGGGGCTGAGATGATCAGGCTTTCTTGATATAAAATCATGCCATCTGCAAACAGAGACAATTTGACTTCCTCTCTTTCTGTTTGAATACACTTTTGTTTCTCTTGCATGGTTGCCCTCACCAGAATTTCCAATACCATGGTGAATAGCAGTGGTGTGAGAAGGCATCCTTGTTTTGTACCAGTTTTCAAAGGGAATGTTTCCAGCTTTTGCCCATTCAATATGATATTGTCTGTGGGTCTGTCATAAATTACTCTTTTATATATATATATATGTTCCATGAATACGTAGTTTATTGAGAGTTTTTAATATGAAGGGATGTCAAATTTTATCAAAGCCCTTTTCTTCATCTATCGAGATAATCAAGTGGTTCTTGCCATTAGTCTGTTTATGTGATGGATTAGGTTTATTGACTTGTGTATGTTAAACCAGCTTTGCATCTCAGGAATGAAGGTGTCTTGATCGTAGTGGATAAGCTTTTTGACGTGCTACTATATTCAGTTTGCCAGTATTTTATTGAAGATTTTTGCATGGATACTCATCATGGATATTGGCCTGAAGTGTTTTTGTGTTGTGTCTCTTCCCAGTTTTGGTATCAGGATAATTCTGGCTTTATAAAATAAATTAGAGAGGAGTCTCTCCTTTTTCATAGTTTAAAATAGTTTCAGAAAGAATGATACCATCACCTCTTTGTACCTGGTAGAAATCAGCTGTGAATCCATCTGGTTCTGAGTTTTCTGGTTGGCAGGCTATTAATTATTGCCTCAATTTCAGAACTTGTTATCAGTCTATTCAGGGATTCAATTTCTTCCTGGTTTAGTCCTGGCATAGGTATATGTGTCCAGAAATTTATCTATTTCTTCTAGATTTCTTAGTTTATTTGCATAGAGGTGTTTATAGTATTCTCTGATTGCAGTTTGTATTTCTATAGTGTCATTTATCATTTTTTGTGTGTCTATTTGATTCTTCTCTCTTTTGTTCTTTTATTAGTCTAGCCAGCAGTCTATTTTGTTAAAAAATAAAAATAATAAAAATAAAAAAAAAAAAAGAAAAAAAAAAGCAGGAAAAAACAGCTCCTGGATTCATTGATTTTTTTGGAGAGATTTTTTTGTGTCTTTATAGCCAAGACAATCCTAAGCAAAAAGAACAAAACTGGCTGTATCGTGCTACCTGACTTCAAACTATACTACAAGGATGCAATAACCAAAACAGCATGTTACTAGTAACAAAACAGATATGTAGGCCAATGAAACAGAACAGAGACTTCAGAAATAACACCACACATCCACAACCATCTGATTTTCAACCAACCTGACAAAAATAAGTAATGGAAAAATTATCTCCTATTCAATAAATGATGCTGCGAAAAGGAACTAGCCATTTGCAGAAAACTGAAACTGGATTCCTTCCTTATACCTTATTCAAAATTTAATTCAAGATGGATTAAAGACTTAAATGTAAAACCCCAAACCATAAAAATCCTAGAAGAAAACCTAGGCAGTACCATTCAGGACATAGGCATGGGCAAAGACTTCATGATGAAAATGCCAAAAGCAACTGAAACAAAAGCCAAAACTGACAAATGGGATCTAATTAAGCTAAAGAGCTTCTACGCAGGAGAAGAAACTATCATCAGAATGAACAGGCAATGGGAGAACATTTTTGTGATCTACCCATCAGACAAATGTCTAATATTTGGAATTTACAAGGAGCTTAAATGAATTTAAAAGAAAAAAAACCCCATCGAAAAGTGAGCAACAGATATGAGCAAACACATCTTAAAATAATACGTTTATGTAGCCAACAAGCATATGAACAAAAGCTCAATGTCACTGATTATTGGAGATAATGCAAATCAAAACCACAATTAGACACTATCTTACACCAGCCAGAATCGTGATTATTAAAAAGTCAAGAAACAATAGATGCTGGTGAGATTGTGGAGAAATAGGAATGCTTTTACACTGTTGGTGGGAATGTAAATGAGTTCAGCCATTGTGGAAGTTAGTATGGCAATTTCTGAAGGATCTAAAACCAGAAATACCATTTGACCTAGACTTCCCATTACTGGGTATATATGAAAAGAAATATATAGTGTTCTACTGTGAATACACATGCACATGCATGTTTACTGCAGCACTATTTACAATAACAAAGTCATGGAACCAGCCCAAATGTCCACTGATAATAGATCTGGATAAAGAAAATGTGGTACATATACACCATGGAATACTATGCAGCAATTAAAAGGAATGAGATTATGTCCTTTGCAGGGACATGACTGAAGCTGGAAGCCATCATCCTCAGCTAACTAAAAGAGGGACAGAAAACAATCACCACATGTTCTCACTCATAAGTGAGAGTTGAACAATGAGAACAGATAGACACAGGGGAGGGAACATCACACACCAGGGCCTGTTGGGGTTGAGGGGAAAGGGTAGGGAACTTAGAGGATGAGTCAACAGGTGCAGCAAGTCACCTTGGCACATGTATACCCATAAAACAATCCTCACATTTGGCACATGTATCCCAGACCTTTAAGTATTTTTTTAAAGTCCAGTTTTTAATAAAAAGTACTAGCTATGCAAAGAAATAGGAAAATATGACCCATAAACTAGAATAAAAGCAAGCAACAAAAATGCCTTTAAGCTTGCCCAGATTCCAGATTTAACAGGAAAATATTTTAAAGTAGCTACCTTAAATATATTCACAAATCTAAAGGAAAGCTAGATTTAAAAAGTAAAGAAACGTATAATGTCAATATTGCATCAAATGAAGAATATCAATAAAAATATTTTTTTAATTGTAAAATAACCAAATGCAAATTGTAAGTTGAAAAGTACAATTATCCAAATAAATAATTGACTTGAGATGCCCTAAGTATATTTAAGTGGGCAGAAGAAAACATGAATGTACTTGAAGTTTGATAGAAATTATGTAAGCCAAAGAACAGTGTTAATGAAAGACTATGAGATGTGTGGAGGCAAAAAGGAAAACTTTATTTTCTGAAAGTAAGCTGTAGACTAAGAAGACATAGCTTCTGTGTAAAATGAAATTAGTGTTCAGTATGAAACAAAAGTGTATTTCCCAGAAAAAAAAGGATAGTGTTTGTGGTTTGACACACATAGAAAAGGTTTCTGCTCATGTTCTCAATCAGTTTTTTTGTGCTAATACGAATTCAAAATTGTTTAGTTCTGATTGGTGGATCCAGCTGAGCCTGGGTTAACCAAGCCAGCAGCATCCTGTTTGAGTGACCTTGAAGTCTAAAGCCACAAGTTTATTCTGATTGGGGATTTCCAAGTAGTCACTTTGGGAATTTCTAGTCCTTGTTGATGAGCACTACTCAAGTTTAGGGCTATGCAAGCAGGTCATCTGTCAATGGCTGTTTTTCTTGGAGAACCCAGGGTATGTGACAGCTCTCTCACCCCTCTATGACCACATCCTTCTGCTTTTAAATTTGTACCAAATCTGTTAGTCAGAGTTCATCTTGCCTGGAGAGTTTGGTGTCTTATTTTACAGTTTTGTTTCATAACAGAAAAAGAAAAAATGCAAAAAAGAACATTCATAGCTGGTATTTAAAATGCCTTTCTTCCACTATCTACTTTGCACACCTTTTATCTTCAGGCTGGGGTGAGTTAGGGCAGGGGAAGTGCTAATAGATACAGTTACACAGGATTTCTTCTTGAGATGGAAAAGTTCTAAAATTGACTGTGGTATTGGTTGTACACAGGATTGAACATAACAAAAATTATTGAATTGTAAATTTTAAGAGGGTGAATTGTAAATTTTAAGAGGGTAAATTGTATGGTATGTGACTTATACTAATAAATCTGTTAAGACATCCATGTCCTCTTTATTATTTACATTAAAGAGATAAAGTATACCAACAAAATATTGACACCTTTGTAGCACAAATATTATTTTTAAAGAAGACAAAATCCAAAAAGTCATTTTAATATTCTTCATTTTTATATACTGTCTTTTGCTTGTATTTTCCTTCCTTCATTCCTGCAACAACAACAAAAAGGAAGTTAATTTTTATTATTCTCTAAATAGTTTTAATGTCACTTAATCTGACTCTTCCAGGCAATGTAATCAACTAATGTGGTCAGTGTCCTTATAGCACCGTGTTCACCCATAATTACCAGCATTATGCTCGGTCATAATAGTCTGTTATCATGGCAGTGTTCTCCAGTAAACCATGAGATTTTTTAAGAACAGATATTTAGTCACCAGTTTTAAAAAAGTATTTCGCATTCAACACAGTATGTGATGCATAATAAAAAGGAAAAAACACACTGTTGGAAATAACACTTCTCTTTCCACATTTACATGCTTTACATTAAGAGGCTAATTTCATTTTTGTGCAATATTCATTTTGCAGCACCAGGGAAAAAATAGCAATACATGAGATGAGACTACTGCTGTTTAATTTTTTTTTTATTGACACAGTTTCTCTGTATGTTCAAAGACAAAGTATCTGCCATGCAAATTTTAGTGGAAATAGTCTGTTTCCAGGTTATCTAAGAAAACTATAAAATACAATGCAACCATAATAGACTAATTTACTGTGTAGTAATTCAACTTAATAATTACATTAGGGGAAACAGTTTATTTATTTAAATAATCAACTGTCACTTTAATAAAAAATTACTATTTTGTCTTATAAATACATATAAGAGAAAAACATATTTTTATATATTTTATTTCATTTATTTAATTAAGAGATCTACACATTTGGGTTCTATGGTTATTCTCATTATGTTGAAAGATTTAATAAATGTGTTTAATAATGTCAATGTTAAAAAAGACATTTTGAGAATTGATGTGTTTAGAAAATAAGGCTATTCCTTCAAATGGTATCAGTGTTAGATAAATATCTGCATATATTTAAAGATTAACTTTAAAAAAAATTAGATCTAAGAAGGGAGGTAGAGCAAGATGATGGCATAGAACCTTCCATCAATCATATCCTTGCAGGACCATCAGATTGAACATCTATGCATTCAAGAAAACACCTTTGTAAGAGATAAAGACGTCCAGGTTAAGAGATCACAATACCTTGTTTTAGCATAGTAAGAAGAAAAGATGTATTGAAGAAGATAAAAAGAACTTACTTGCATCATCTACACCATCCTAGTTGCAGCATGGGGTAAAGAGAATCTCTCTGCTTGGGAGAGAGAAGGATGTGTAAGACCTTGCATTGGAATTTAGTACTAGTCTTGCTACACTAAAACTCAAGACCATAAAGAGCTCCATGACTCCAGATTCCAAGTCAGTGCCCACAGAAAAAGTAGTTAGACTCTTTACAGGCCAGAAGAGGATCTGCTGCCCAAGTGGGAGAAACTGGATGCCTAGCATGCTTCACTATTGGTTGACTAAAGTGGCTCTGAGCCCCAAATAAACTTTAGCGGCAGGTAGGCCATAGTGAGGACGGTTTTCAGGTAAGTCCTGTTACTACATTGGTCTGGAAGACATTAAGCTTTGAGTGCAACACAACATGACATCAGCTGTGGTGGCCATGGGAGTGCATGTTTTAAACTTTCACCAACTCCAGGAGGCAGAGCATGAAGAGAGATCTTTGTTGCTTGGGGAAAGAAAAGGAAAATGTGCAAGAAACTTTGCCTTGGGACCTAGTACTAGCTCTGCCATTGTAAAACAAAAACATGCAGAGCCTCTCGGCCCCTGATTTTAGGCATTGTTCTCTGGATGGCTCTCCTAGACACACCCTAGACCAGAAGAGAACCTGCTGCCCTGTCAAACAGGATAGAATCAAGAACTACCCAGCATCACAACCAGCTAAATAGTGGACTCAGGCAAGAAATAAATACCAGTGGCAATCCGGCAGCAGCAGGCACAAGCCTCAGGCAAACACTGGTGCTACACTGGTCTGGGAAACTGTCGGCTTCAGATATGACACAGCATAGTGCCTGATGAGGCTGACATGAGAGTGTCCACATCACTCCTCTCTTAACATGCAGGCAACACCACAGAGATTTCTTATTGGAGTAAAGAGAGAAAATTAACTGAGAGACTTTACCTGGGAACCCAGGGAAATCTCCCTGTTTTTCCCCAAGTCTATCAGGGACAGGCACCTTGGAGTTTGTGAGAGACTCACAGCATAACTGGACTCAGAGTAACCACTATGAAAAGGCTGCAGTGTCAACAGGCCTAGAGAGTTTAACAGTTCATTCCCCTTTGAATTGTTGGAAGGCCCTCTGGAAAATGACAGAAGAAACAAGGACAAAGAGTGAGTACTGGAATAAATACCTAATCCTTCGAAACTCTGAGATCACTGTACAACCACAAGCATCAAGGACAGTGAGGCAAATATAATCTTTCCATATGGATGAAATAAGTGCAAGTGACTGATGTTAAAGAGATCAACAAGTGTGACCTCTGTGACAGGAAATTCAAAATAGTTATTCTGAGGAAGCTTAATGAACTTCAGAAAACACAGAGAAGAAATTCAAAAAATTATGAGAAAAATGAAAGAGATTGAAAAATAAAATAGAAATTTTGTATCTGAAAAATCCATGAGCTAATATATTAGAGGGTCTCAAAAGCAGAATTTATCCAAAAAAAAAAAAAAGTATTTGTAAGGTTGAAAACAGGGTATTTGAAAATACCTAAAGGATAAAAAAAAATTAAAATGAACAAATAACGTCTGTGAGATCCATGGGACACCATTAAAAAAACAAATGCAAGAGTCATTGCCCTTCAACAGGGAGTAGAGAAAGAAAAAGAGTTAGAAACGTATTCAAGTAAATAATAAGAGAAAACTTTTCTGTTATTCAAAGAAATAGTGAAAGGAAACCTAAAGAAAAATATGAACACTCAAGTACAGAAAGGTCAAATATCAACAACCAGATTCAAGTCAAATCAAATAAAACTACCCCAAAGCATATAATAATTACACTTTCCAAGGACAAAGATAAAGAATTCTAAAAGCAGTGAGGGAAAAGGAGCAAATAATGTTAGAAGGAGTATTGATATGTCTGACAGCAGACTTTTCAGAGAAAATTCTAAAAGCAGGACAAATGGAATAATATATTGACAGTACTAGAAAAAAATTTAAGAAACTACATCCACAAGGAATACTGTTTCAGTACAGCAATCTTTCACACATGAAGAAGAGGTAAACACTGTCTCAGAGAAACAAAACCAGAAAAACTTCATCCTCACCAAACTTGTCTCACAAGAAATGACAAAAATAGTTCTTCAATCTGAAGGAAAATGGTGATAACGTGCAACAAGAAAACATCTAAAGGAATTAAAATCACAGATAAAACTAAGAATACAGATAAAAATAATACTGTAATTGTGATATATAAACAAGTCACATATTTAGAATTTAAACAAGCAACTCACTTCACTTATAGAGACATGCACAGACTGAAAACGAAGTGGAGGAACAAGGTATTCCATGCAAATACAATCTAAAAAAGGAGCAGGAGTTAATTGTGCTTTCATCAGATAAAAGCCTTTAAGTCAAAATAATTTTACTAAAACAAAGAAGGCCATTATATACTGATAAATTGTAAAATATAGCAGGAATATGTAACAATTGTAAATATACATGCACCTAAAACTAGAGTTTCTAAATATGTGAAGCAAATATTAACAGACCTAAAGGGAGAGATTGGCAGCTGTAGAATAATTGTAGACTTCAGCACTCACTTTCAGAAATGGACGTTCATCTAGATAAAAATCAACAAAAAAACATAAACTTAAACTGCACTCTACACCAAATGGATCTAACAGATATTTACAGAACATTCCACCCGATAGCTGCAGAATATATATCTTTTTCAGGATGAGAAAAGGATATTCTCTAGGATAGACCATGTGTTAGGTCACTAAACAAGTCTTAACAAATTTTGTATAAAGTAAAATAATATAAAGCATCTTTTGTGAATACAAGGGAATAAAACGAAAAATCAAAAGGTGCAGAGCAAATAGTGGAATGGAAGTCTCCACTGTTTGTTCCTCATACAGGAACATCAAATTTTAACAACTTCTGCATACAGAAAAGCACTGTCACAAGAACCCAAAATCAGGTGAGAAATTATAGTACCTGATTTTCACTTTATATAATGGAAAGAAGGATTGAGGAAGGCAAGAGAGACAGCCTTGAATCACAAATGCCAGTCATCCCCCATCTTCTGTCAGAAGCCATGTGGTGCAAAAAATCTGTGGCATTTTGGAGAGGAAAAGCACAGTGACTAGGGAACTTTACACTGAACTCAGTGCTGCTCTGTCACAAGGAAGAATAAAGCTATTCTAGGCTGACAGTGCACACATGGAGGGAGTATTTGGACTAGCCCTACCCAGAAGGAAATTACTCATCCCAGCAATTGGGACATGAGTTTCTTGGCAAGCCTTGCCACTACTGGATGAAGTGCTCTGGCATTCTAAGAAAACTTGAAGGTAGTCTAGGAAGCAAGGACTGCAACTACTAGGTAACTCCTAGTGCTAGGCTAGGCTTCAAGCTGGTGATGTAAGTTGGCATGTGACCTAGAAAAATATCAACTGGCATAGCTAAGGAGTGATTGTGCCATCCCTCCTCTAACCCCAGCCAGTGCTTTTCACAGCAACAAAAGCAACATCTTTCTTCTGCTTAAGGGGAGGAGAGAGAAGAGCAAAGAGGACTGTGTCATGCATCTTGGATACCAGTTCAGCCACAGAGCACTGGACTGAGTCTTGTAGCCACCATTTCAATGATAAATTTGAGAATTAATTAATTTTTTTAAATTTACATCTAGTACCCAACTCAACTTTGAAAATGAGGAAACTTATTCTCTTGATGTGCTTAGCATTGACAGGAACACTTCAGTGGTGCCTATCTTGTAGAATATGTTCAAAGGAAGAAGTACAAGAGAAATGAACATTGGCAGGATGAAGCTTCAGATTCTTAAAGCTGTCAAATTGTCATTTTTAAAGAGAATTACATTTATGTTAAAGTGTTTTTACATTATTTCCAATGCCGTTTTTAGTGTTGTTTCTCATGAGGTGATTTTACTAGATGTACCAGATGTATAATAGTTCTTACAAGGTTTATTTTCTCAGGTTGTTCAACATAATGTATTTTTACCCTCTTAATTTTTCTCTTATACTCCAGATTTTATTATTGGGGTGCTTATCTGTGATGAAACTTAATTTTAAGGGTTAATTGAGAATATTATTAATATCATGAAAGAAAGTGGAATTCGCTACATCATTTCAAAAAATGAAAAAATGGCCATGATAAACCCATGAAAATCTGGATCTTACCATAAAGTGCACTGCCTTTAAGTAACTTTCATATTGTGATGGGAAAATTAAAGCAGAGAAAACATTTTTCTAGGTTCTTTTAGTAATAAGTTTTATAATTGCCAAATGAATACATTTTTGTAACATCTAAACAACAAATTAGCTAGGAATGGAACAACATATTTTTTATACAGAAATAAGGGACATGGAAAGCTGTGTTTTAGTCTATACTCATTCCAATTTGGGAATATAGAAAAAGCCTTTTTAAAATCAATGGTATTTATATATAAATTAAGGAATTTCAGCTGTTCACTAATGAATTGTTAATTTAGTCATTTTAGTCAGCATGGGTCAAAGGAGTTATTTTACCTGACTTTGGACAAAAAAAGCCCAGATTGTGATTTTCCCTTTCACTTATTTTCACTTGCACAATCTGGACCAAGTGCTTTAGTTTATTTGCACTTCAGGAAAAATATCAAATTTCTTCTTTAAATTTATAATTTTGAAATTTAGGATAGATGGTGGAAAGTTGTCAGCAGATAGCCTAGCTCAAAATTAAGGCTGAATAAAATGCTATCTTACTGTGTACTTGATAAGATAATGCTTTGAAAAGATTGACCAATTTGCATTTTTGCTGGATATTCATCCTCAGCCCAGTTCTTCCCTCTCTTCACTCTCTTCCTTCACTCCTCTTCCTTTTATAAGTCACTCAGTCTTCTACATTCATTACCTCAGAGGAGAGATAATACAGCAAAACATAGAAATTGATTTTTGGTTTTTGTTTTAAGAATAAAAACATTTTCCTTGGGGGAATAATTTGGAACAATAAATGGAATTATTGAAGAGTTAGGTGAGTCTCCAGATAGGAGAAAAATATAGATGGAATAGGGGTGGCTCATAATTCTGTCTTCTTTACATATCACATTCAATATGGTGCCCTGACTGTGTATTAGTTGTGGACTAAAGAGATCCATACAGATCAGCCTTCAGGAGCAGAGACACACCATGCTCTAATTCCAAGGAAAATCCCAGTGTCAGGTAGGAAACCAAGGCTTTTTGTAACTAGCACAGGGCACAAAAGTAGGCTAAGTAGGATTTTTCCTCCTAGGCAAAATCCTGAGATGTCTCAGAATTCCTAGCACTTGCTAGATCAATATGATGAAACCATTTACGACATCACCATTTTGTTCATGCGTGCTGCTGTAACAAAATACCTAGGACTGGAAAATTTAGGAACAGTGATTTACTTCACACAGTTCTGAAGACTAGGAAGTCCACAATCAGGGCACCAACAGATTCAGTGTCAGTGAGGGCTACTCTGTGCTATCAAGATGGCGCCTTTCTGCTGTGTCCTCGCATGGCAGAAACAGAAGGGCAAATGACTCTAAGACACTCTATCCAACCCCGTCTATAAAAGTACTAATGCATTAATAAGGGCAAATCCTTGATGACTTAATCACTCCCTAAAATACCCCACCTCTCAATATCATCACTTTGGGGTTTAAGCCCAGAATATAAATTTTTGAGGGACACATACATTCAAACCATAGCAGTCAACAGAAGTGACATAAAACGTTAAAGGGCTTTGGACGAGGACCTAAGTTTTCAATGACCACATAGTGTCACTGAGAGAGTAGAATTCCCCCCACTGAGAGGGACACATATTAACCAAAGAGTGAACCAAATAAGCAGCAAATTTTGGTAAGGGATTAAGCATGGCACATTGGCAGCTAATATGGATAAATATACAGGTGTCACATAGGACCACAGGAACAGTAGTGTGGATGAGTCTCATTATGCTCACAAATCCAAAGCTGCCACTTCTCTCTCCAGACATGGTTTTACATTTTTTAAACTCTCCAAAATTTACACAAAGTCTCTGTAAAAATGAGAAAATCCTGAGCTGATAGTGGTTGTGTATTTAATATGTGGCATAACAAAGACTCATATTTGACATGGTTTAGTTACAGGAAAATTAAATTATATTTTTTACACACCTGAATTTCTACACTGAGATCTATATATTTTAGTAATAATTCATATGATTGAAATCTTTGTTTTTAGACTTTTTTCTGTCTGAAATTATCTGTAAGAAATGAAAATGTGTTTTAAAATGATTTAAAAACCCAATGCTACCTGATTTTTAAAACACACTGAGAAGGGAAGTGGTTTTATTGGAAATCAGATTGGAAGTCACCTGCATTTTCAATATTTTAAAAATAAATGTGAAAGTACAATAAAATATTGACTGAACCTGTTTCTTGTCTCATTAAAAACAGCTAGTTGCTGCCAATGGGGATTTTCTTAAACCTCCCATAGACTGGAGTAATTGCATTTACTTGAATTGAGAGATAATATGTTAATCATATTTTTAAGCATTTTATCTTTGTTCAAATATATAAACATAATAACATTACAACCCTCCAGATATTTTCTATTAATCCTCCATGTATTTGCTTTCAAAATCTTTTTCTCAAAACTAAAAAATATATAAACTCCACATATATAAATCTAACAACTGAACTTAACCAAAATTAATTATTTAATAAATACTTAATGCTTTGTAAAGAATGTAGTAGATGTTGTAGAAGATGCAAAGTAAAAATTTGGTGGCCAGAGAGCTTATAGTTTAGTGTGTATATAAGGGATATAGATAAATTTCTATAATTCAGTATTTAAACTGTTATTTTTGAACACAGGGATCAGGGATAATTTCATGGAGCAGAGAAAGCAGGTGAATGGAATCTTGAAGAATAAATATCATTTGAACAGGGAGAAATGGAAGAAAAGCCATTCTTGGAGGAAATACAAGAGGGACAAAACGCATATAGGTGAGGAAGTAAGGGATATGTAGAGGAAAAGAAAAGTTACTTTCAATTTTTTTTCTTTAAGTTTTGGGATACATGTGTTGAATGTGCAGCTTGGTTACTTAGGTATACATGTGCCGTGGTGACTTGCTGCACCTATCAAACCATCATCTAAATTGTAAGCTCCACGTGCATTAGGTGTTTGTCCTAATGCTCTCCCTTCCCTTTCCCCCAACTCCACAACAGGCCCCAGTGTGTGATGTTCCTCTCCCTGTGTCCATGTGTTCTCATTGTTCAACTCCCACTTATGAGACAGAACATGTTTGGTTTTCTGTTACTGTGTTCGTTTGCTGAGGATGATGGTTTCCATCTTCATCAATGTCCCTGCAAAGGACATGAACTCATTCTTTTTTATGGCTGCATAGTGTTCCATGGTGTATATGTGCCACCTTTTCTTTATCCAGCCTATCATCCATGAACATGTGGGTTGGTTCCACATCTTTGCCATTGTGAATAGTGCTGCAATAAACATACGTGTGCATGTGTCTTTATAGTAGAATGATTTATAATTCTTTGGGTATATACCCAGTAATGGAAATGCCAAGTCAAATGGTATTTCTGGTTTTTGATCCTTGAGGAATCATCATACTGTCTTCAACAATGATGGCACTAATTTATACTCCTACCAACAATGTAGAAGTGTACCTATTTCTCTGCATCCCTGCCAGCATCTGTTGTTTCCAGACTTTTTAATACTTGCCATTATAACTGGCCTGATGAGACCTTAGAGCAGTGCTGCATTTTTATCTTTCAGTGAAGATATGTGCTAACCAGGATGTAGCAACTAGCCCCATTTGTTTGTTGAGCACTTAAAATGTAGTTAGTGTGACTTAAAAATCTAAATTTATAATTAGATTTAATACTATTTTAAAATGAAGTTTTAATAACCACATGTCTGGTGGCATATTGCGCAGCACAACCTTCAAGCCCCTGAATTAGACTTGTGGCAAATAAGGCTGAGTCCAGTCTGTGAATTGAGGAACAGACTACTAAATAATTTCAGGTTTTCTAGGAGAGGTATACCAAGGGCAGAAATGTAGAAAATACCAGGATGTCTAGCAGCTGCCAGTGTTATGAAAAGGTAGATGAGAATGAAACAGTTCCCATCAACTTAGACAATTAATCAGGGAAAAGGGGAGAGGGATAGATGAAAATAAAGCAAGCTTGCAGCATAGTCAGCATTAATCATTAGTTTAGATGCTCTCTGAGCAAGATTGTTGGCCTGTTGCCTCAGAATCACACCAACTCAGTTGAAAGATTACAGTTCCCCTAAATAGTTCCATAGATAACTATGAAAACATTATGAAACATTAAGTTTTCCCTTTAAGACATTCTTTCACATCCTGTGTAACAGTAAAACTACAGACGTCAGCTGGTCTGAAGGACCACATGAAAAGCTGAATCAGCAAAGAATGCAATTTCTGCATTTGATAATTTCGTATCCCTGACCAATGACCCCAATTTTCCAGCCTCTTAATGTCCATGATCCCCTTAAAAGCCCTAGCCTAGAACTCCTCAGGGAGATGAAATTAAGGCTTTTCTCCTGTCTCCTCACTCAGAACCCTGTGATCATTAAACTCTTCCTTTGCTGCAAATCCTGCTGCCTCTGTACATTGGTCTTTGCAGCTAACATACAAACCTGTTGGTCCTCTAACAGAAATAAAGTGAGGAAAAAAGGCTTAGGTAGATACTATTGCAGCAGTGCATTCCACAAGTAATTAAATGCTCAAGTAGAAGTGTCTCATGTATCGGTGGAATGCAAGGAATCTTATACAGAAACAATGACTGGTTCTTGGTATCGCCTTTTTTAGAAAATTTTCTCTGACATCTCCTCAATTTCTTCTTGCCTCTTCTCTTTCCCTCCCCTTACTTAGGTGTTCCTGGTACATGCTATCATGTATTTACTATCTTTTCATATAACACTGAATGTTTCTATAGTCTTATTTTACAGGACTGCCACTCTGTTTGTCTTTCTTCCCCACTGGATTGTAAGTCAAGACATCTTGCAGGACTTGGAACATAAAAGCTACTCACTGCGTATTAATCAAATTGAAAGGGTACGAAGTAGAAAACTACTAACAAACTGGTTAACAAGTCTAAATTATTGGAAAGGTGGTAATGCCATAAACAAAAATAGCAAATGAAGAAAAGAAGTGTATTTGGAAGCTAAATAAAATTGGTGAATTGATTCAGGTATGCCAATTTTATGGATTGCAGCAACAATGAAGTACTCAGAAAAATAGAAAAGAATTTAAATCGGTGGAGAGAAGTTAGAGAAATGCAAGTGTATGAGCAATCCACAAAAGTGATAACCAAAGCCACAAATGTCTAAGAGACTGTAGAGAATATATGTATAAAGAGGAAAGAATGTAACTGTAGATTAATTAGCCCAATAAATTATATATGTTTCTTTAATGAAATGAGCATAAGAATTGCTTATTTGTTTAATCAAAATGGCATGAAAAAATAATGCAGAGTTAGTTCTTTACGTACTTATTTTATTTTGTTTTCTCAATCCAGAGTAGCTATTTTTGGCCTTCTACCCATTTGGCTGCTAGTATAATCAGTTCTAAGGCCAAATAAAGGAATGCATCATTAACAACCCAGTATCCAAAGGTTAGCTTATGGATATATATACACACAATGTCTATTTCATGAGGCAAGATAAAAATGAATAAATTATGATTGTTTATTAGATTAATTAATGTTCAAACTCTTTCAGGTATAATGTCATATTATTTTTATCTGAACTTATGGAAAAACACATATAATTTAATAGGAATAAAATAAATACTGGGGTGAAAGTTGAATCTGCATTCTAGACCTGACTTACAAAATAAGTGACTATGTGAATTTCAGTAAATCATGAAATATTTATCAGTATTGATATCAACACCAACTAATGACTGAATTGAAATACATGACTTACAATTATAATTGTGGAAATGTATAAACTTAAAGAATCAGTTTTTGAGAAATGATACAATAATAACTTATTAACAATAAAAATAAAACTAGATTCTAAATGCTGCAAACATTATGAAAGATCTTTGATTATGCTGTTGAACTATAGAAAAATTATATTTTATTTTATTTGTATCACAATCTGAATGACAATATCTGCTGACATATAGATCAATGCACATCACCATCATTGGTTGATATCATAATGCTGATTTGTTATAAAGAGATAAATGATAAATCAAGACCTTGTCTCAAAAGAAAAACACATGTGCCATAATTAAAACTTTAAATATAAGGAGAAATACATGTATGTTATTTCAGACTTTCTATTCACATCTCAGTGAAAATAATTGTTCTCTATTTACCAACATAGACAATCAATAACGTACCAGAAAAATAGCTAAGGGTATTACTCTTTGCTGAAAATTCATGTCTAATGACTTTTCTATTACTTTTATTAAATGGGTTCAGGGAGAACTTCTCAGGCAGAAGATACAATTTATTTTAATCTAAAATGTATGGCAATAATCAATAATGAATAGTAATTATTAAATGTAGAAAATTCATTCAGATGAACATTTATTCATGAGTTTTGTTTGGTGAATTTTTTCATTGTCTATTCATAGACAATGAAATTTTTGTCACAATTGAATTATGTACGTTACTCTTAAAGGTGGGGACTGTGTTGAAGAGTGAATCATTATTTATAAAAGTTATTCTACAGGTATTAATCTAAAAGCTTTACATTCATAGCATCATGACATGTATATGTTAATTCTAGTCCATTCAAACTGATATAAGAAAATTTTATCAACTTCGTAGATTATAAACAATAGAAATTTACTTTTCACAATTCTGAAAGCTACAAAGTCCAAGATCAAGGCACCTGCAAATTTGATATCTGGTGGAGTTTGTTTTTTGGTTCATAGATAGCATCTTCTTGCTGTGTCCTTACATGGTAGAAAGGGCAGGGCAACTCTCTGGGGTCTCTTTCATAAGGACGCTAATCCCATTCATGAGGGCCTTGCTACCGTGTCTTAATTATCTCCCAAAGCCCACATCTCCTAATACCATTGCATTCATGATTAGCTTTCAACATAGGAATGTTCATGGTCACAAACATTCAGACAATAGAAATGTTCTTGCCAATATTTCATATATCAGAAAATTAAATTATCTAGAAAATGAAAATTTACTATTGAGGCAAACACTCACAACTGTTTGAAGCACATCTCCAACATTTTGCTATGTATGATGACTCACACCTGTAATCCCAGCACTTTGGGAGGTCAAGTTGTGGGGAATCACTTGAGCCCAAGAGTTGGAGACCAGCCCGGGCAACGCGCCAAAACTGCATCTCTACAAAAAATACAAAAAAAAATAGCTGGCCATGGATGATTGCACCTGTGGTCCCAGCTACTCGGGAGGTGGAGGTGGGAGGATTACCTGAGCCCAGGAAATTGAGGATGCAGCGAGCTGTGATGGTGCCACTGCACTCCAGCCTGGGTGACAGAGTGAGACCCTGTCTCAGAAAAAAAAATATATATCGATTATATCACATATTTGCTTATTTTACCTAATAATTTGCCTCTGTAATCTATTCCTATTCATTTATAGTCATCTATTATTATTTTTTATTTTTATTATTAAAACTTTTACTTTTTATTATTAGTAAAATATGCTATTGTTAAAAGTTGCCATATTTTATTTAATCCTTCAATAATGATGAGTGGTGGTTTGCAATTTTTCAGATTTCAAAGTTGAAATAGATACATTTGTCCTGGATATGATATGTTTGTGGGGATAATCTCTCAAAGACAGATACTAGAAAGATAATTACTGGGTAAATTTTAGGCACATTTATATTTTTGCTAAATTCTACAAAATTTTCTGCCTGTTACTCTAAGACACACAGTTGTTTTTTTTTAAATGCATTCTTATTTTTCATCCTTTTTAAAAAAAAAAAAAAAAACACTTTTTGGATTTTGTTTTTAAATACATATACTACTTAGGTTATAAAATGTGCAACTTACTGAAAAATGTGCAGGTATCAGTATTTCAATAATGGTAGGTACACAAGAATCCCAGCTTTTCCTCCACACTATTACTAACAAGTTTTTATTATTAACAAGATATTGTCAGTCTGTTATGGGTACTAGGGAAGAAACTCCTTTTAATTTTGAACATATGTGATGATGAATAGCTAGTTGTAGTATTTATTCATAAAAAGTCTGTTTATATTCTCTATGTATTTAAATGATTTTCCTGTAAAATTTGTGGCAAAGGTTTTCTTGTAATTTGCAATTTTGTTTCTGAGATTTTTGACATGAGAATTTTTTTCTTGTCTGATATAGTTGAATCTGTCAATCTATTTATGTTTCCCATGGCCATTTTTTTGGTTTAAAATGCTGTTTCTATCTGAAAATCGCATAAATATATCCATATCACATAACATCGTATTCTGCCTGGCTTATAATATTGTTATCCCTTGTATATTTAATTTGAATATAAATATTTAATTAAATATTAAAGAGAAGCAAATATCAGCACATGAATTTCAGTTCTGTTAATTCAGTTTAAATAAACATAATTAAATTTCTTTGTTTCTAATTTTTTCTCTTGACATAGAAGTAAAATCAGCATAACAAAAAGTTGTTTTCCCCATCATATTTTTGAACTAAATACAATATTTAAAAGTAATTCCTTTTTTTATTGTACTTTAAGTTCTGGGGTACATGTGCAGATCTTGAAGGATTGTTGCATAGGTACACACATGCCGTGATGGTTTGCTGTCTCCATCCCCCTGTCACCTACATCAGGCACTAAAAGTAAGTCTTAATAGATGAATACGGTTTACTCTGTTTGTTATTTTAGGTTCACCTCTCTTATTAGAGAAGGACACTTAACTAAAAAACACACCATTGAAATTGCTACATTTATAGTTTACTTGTTTAAAATACAACTGTTACTCTAAGGTATACAATTGTTTTTATAAGAATGCATTCTTATTTTTTCCTCTTTGTAAAAAGAAAACACTTTCTGGATTTTGTTTTAAAATATATGTACTGCTTAGATTATAAAAAGTGCTATGGTCTGAATTGAGGGCCCCATTCCTGCAAATTTATTTGTTGAAGCCATAAGCCCAACATGACTGTGTTTGGAGATAAAAATTTTAGTAGGAAAATAAGGTTGAATGAGGTCACAAGGGCAGAGTCCTAATCCAATAGGATCACCGGTGGATTTATAAGAAGAGAAAGAAAAAAATATTTCTCTTTGTGTGTGTGTGTGTGTGTGTGTGTGTGTGTGTGTGTGTGTGTGTGGTGTGCACGTGCATACGCCCCTGCAGAGGAAAGACCATGTGAGGTCATATTGAGAAAGGGGCCATGGCCTCTATAAGCCTGGAAGGTGCCTTTCCCAGAAATTGAATCAGCCAGCATGCTGATTATGGACTTCTCAACATTCAGAACTGTATGAAAATAAATTTCTGTTATTTAAGCCATCAAGTCTCTTGTTATTTGTTCTGCCAGACCAAGGTGAATCATACACTAGGGATTATGTAAGTTTCTTACATAATGTTTTCCAGAATAATTTAAAATATTTTTTAAAATACCTTTGCCAATAGTACCCATATATATTTTAATACATCAAAGATTTAAATAGCTAACTGCAATTTTTGGCTAAACCTTCTTCACATTAATTTTTCTCTTACAACAGACAACAACGTGAAACCTTTTTAATTTTTTCTTCTGATATTTATACTGAATATTTCGAATAGCATATTTATTCAAACTATTTTTCTGCATATCTTGTGCTTGTGGTCATATGTAAATCTGCAGCAATCTCATCCTCCTTTTCTGTTTACTCATGTCTTCCTCATCCGTATTGCTTCTCCATCAGTGTATTGACTTAATATACTCTATTTCTATTAACAAACCCTGATACAATAAAATAAATATTATTTCTGATTAATATGGTCCTATATTGTACAGTATGCTATGCTCTTTAATTTCGTTATTCAACATAATCCTCATAAAAGGTGTATGTTAATTATATTTAGATTCCTTTTCAAGATGAACAACAAAGATACTCCTAGCGGTCTTTCTAAGTGGTATACATAAAATTCTATTTGCTAAATTAATTAATAATAAAAACAAGTATTTGTATTTGGATGTATGAAAGGTCAAATTATGTTTCAAAAGCTTAATATAGTCATATAATAAAAATATTACTTTTCATTTTATTGTTTTACATATGTAACCTAGATGAAATAACCTACTACGTAGCTAGGCTATACGGCCTAGCCTGTTGCTTCTGGGCTACAAGCCTGTACAGCATACTACTGTATTGAATACTGTAGGCAATTGTAACACAATGGTAAGTATTTGTGTATCTAAACATAGAATGCATACACTAAAAGCACAACATTATCATCTTACAGGACCACCATTGTATATTGTTTGTGGTTGACTGAAACATCATTATGCAGTGCATGACTGCACCTGCATCCTGGACTGCATCTTAGACATTATCATAACCCAGCAAACTACTTCATCTAGTCTATCCATCTTTGGTCTCCAATTATGTTATCCTACTATGCTCTACCTGTTCTTTAAAATGATTGCATCTTTCGATCTCTACATTGTCCTCTCTACCCTTAACTTTTCCCCATTCAACTTTGTGGACCTTCATCTCAAATCCATATTTGCCAATGCCCATTGTGCATTCAAAATTTGAGGAGACTAATTTGGAAGTTATTGCAACAGTCTAAAAATAATTGAAGGATAAAATTTAAAACCTTTGTTGGTAGTTTGAATAAATGCTATGAGTGTCACCAATTTGTCAAAAAATAAAATGTCGATAGATTTTCATTTCCCCTCATATGCATTCCTATGTAGAACTTTCCATTTTATCAACATATTAATTTTTACCTCTCCCCTATTCATCAACCCAATTTGGCATAGATACATTTTATTCATATTTTAAGTTTCAGATAAAAGACAATTTTCTTTACTTTGCAAAAATGCTTACAATTATGCTGTCATTTAACCCTATAGTATCCTAAAATAGCTATGGTAATTCTCTATTGTCATCTTCTGGGTTTCTTTTTAAATTTTTCTTTCACAGGATTGTAAATATTCTGAAAAGAAAAACTTTGCCTTTCTTTGTTATTTGTTGTCACTCAGATAAAAATACAGTGTGAATAACTAAACAAATATTTAGGTGAATAACTAAACAAATAAATAGATTAATTTATTTATCAGCATTAGCTCAGGATTAGATGTATAAATAAACAGACAACAGAACCCATGAAAGGAAATCACGAAGTCAACACTTCAAGACTCAGAAAATATTGAAAAATCTTAGTTAATGACACAAAAACAAGGGATAAAGTCTTAGAAGATTCAGATGAATTTCACTAACGTTTTCTTGGCTGGACTGGCTAAACATATGGCAAGCCCCATGCTACCATGTTCAAATGCTGAAACCCCTCAGTTGGCTTGGTTAACCACTGTGTACTTTGCTTCTTTCGGTACACTTAAAAACCTCAGTCCTTACACTTTTGTATGGCCGGAATTCTATGAAATGCTCTTAAAATATATAACTTAATGAGATATTTTTGCTATATGACATATTTAAAATTCGCCTACACTGATTATTTGGAGTCATATGATCACGAAATTTAAATAACTTAACTATGCTTACTTATTTTCCATCAAACTCATTATCTGAATAAACACAGAGTCTTCCAAAGTTTGCATGTTTGTTTGTTCTTATTTAATGACACAAATCTAATTTACATTATCACATGAGTTGTTATGCTTGGTGTTATTTTTATCTGATTTGTGAAAATCAATTTGTTTTTTAAATATACCTTGAGTTTTACATTGAAGCAAAATATCCTAATTTGGCTAACAACAAAATGTTTGTTTCTATTACTGCCTAAAGTAGCAAAATTTTAGAACAGCAAATGTTTGTTTACAGTGAAATGATTGCTTTAGAAATATAAACAATAGAATGTAAAACAATAATATATTCAACAGTATATAACTGATACTGTTCATGAGGACAAAAATATAAGCACCGACTTCTATTTAAAGCAAAATATAATTAATGCAAATTGAATAAAAAGATGAATTCATTTCTTGTAAGATTTAACTAGATGTATAAATCTAAGCCAATCTTAAACAGCAGAAGAAAAATTATTTAACGAGGTGCTATGGTTTGAATGTATCTCTTAGAATTCATGTGTCGGAAATACATATTTAGATAATATCACTCTGAAAAGGGTGTAATGGAGTGGGTTTGCCCCTTTCTGCCTTCTGCCATGAGAGGACACAGCATCCCTCCTCACCAGAGGACACAGCAACAAGGCACCAACCTAAAAGCAGAGACTAAACCTGTTGGTGCCTTGATCTTTGATTTCCAAGCCTCCAGAATTGTGAGAAATTTATTTCTGTTTTCCATGAATTACTAAGTCTATGGTATTCTGTTACAGCAACAGAGAATGGACTACACAGGCAAAGCTCATTGTCATAGAAAACATACTACTCAAGTTCCACAATCTGCAATTTAACCTAAATTGTGTTTATTCACTATTTTAAACTGAGTTCTCCGAGAACAGACACTGAGACAAAGATCTGAGCCCAAATGGCTTCTAATGAAAGTGTTCCCAGGAGAAATCAGAAAAAGGAGTTGGGGAACCAGGACCTGAATTAGGATGAGGCAAGCAAAGTACTAGCCTCAGTTGTAAAATTAAGGAAATGCCACAAGACTCAGAAATCAAGATAAATTATTTCTCAAAGCCATATGATACATAATCAAAATTAATGCAAAATAGCCATCCTGAACAAAATGTTAATTTGAAAAATAAATACAGGCTGTTATTTGTTTATTACTCTGTTATTATGGAACAGAAGCAAACGTTTTCAATCAGCCCAGGGGTTCCCTGCCACCTGCCAAGTAGGTTTGTGATAGATGACAATGCAGTGTAAAGAGATTGAACAACACAGGATTTTATATATTGTCATTTTTATTGTATATCTTATATTAACTTTTACCTGGGTTAAAATATCGGACACTATTTTGACAAGTATACAAATGGATACCCAATTCTCTTTTTGCCTCAGGTAGCAATATGGGTTGGTACGATACAGCAAGGAAATGAAAGAAGGTAAGCAAAAGTGACATTTTGGGTGAAGTCTCAGATCCAGCGTAACCTTTTGAGAAACACTGGAATATAAATTACACATCAGAGTTTGTCCCTCTTGAGAAAAAGGGGCTGAGCTTTTATACTTCCATATCAGCAAAGCATTGGCAATTAGTCACCTGTACAAGGTGGGACAAAAACTCCTAGGCACTTCAGGTTTTCCATAGAGATGCCCCAGGATGATCCCTACAAGAAGGTTGCAAGTGCAAACTGCAAAACACACAGACACTGTGGAGGTGAAGGGCAGGGCAACAATTAAACTTGTTTTAGGTATTCAATAAAATTGTTTTGCCAACTTTGGCAAGCAACCTAATCTTCCTGAAGATAATTCCTGTCTTGATCATCTAACAAATTTAGTATAAGTAGTAAACATAAGATCATACATTAACTCATTATTTTTAAATTCAGTGATCTAACAATGCCTATTTATAGAGAATACAGATATAGGAACCAGGAAGTGAGCCTGAAGCGGCTTTGTGTAAATAAATAAATATTCCTGGTTGTACATATTGAAACTTTCATACTTTATTCACAGTCGTGGTTCTCACTTCCTCTCTCAAACTCTATTACCCATTATATTGAATCAATACTATAGAATTTAGTTGTGAGGATTCCAGGAATTTACATAATTCAAATAAACAAATAAGAAGGCGAGAGACAAACTGCTCCAGGTAGATCTGCCAGCAAATAACTTGACTAAAGGAGAAGTGATCATCTGCCAGAAAAGTATGAATTCGCAAAAAGATAAAAAGCACCTAAATGACCACAAATTTAATACTAGTAAATCAATTTGTATTCATTTAATATAGACACACACACACACACACACACACACACACACACAAAGTATATGAATGTGCAATCCCATGTTTATTGCAGCATTATTCACAACAATCAGCATATAGAAACAAAGTCCTCATCAACACATTATGATTTAAAAATCTGTGGTGCGTATGTGTATATACATGGTAAAAGAAGGAAATGCTTCCTTGGCAACAACATGGATGAATCTGCAGGACACCACGACAAATGAAATAAGCCAAGCACAGAAAGATACTGCATGATCTCACGTGTATGTGGAATCTAAAAAAAAAGTTGAACTTATACAAATAAAGACTAGAATGGTGATTACTAAAGCCTGGTGGAAACAGGGAATAATGGGGGGCTGGATAAAAAAGGAGAGATGTGGGGAAAATGGTACAAAGTTTCAGTGAGACTGGAAGGGCAAGTTCTGGTGAGTGATTGCACAGCATAGTTAATAAAAATGTATTGTACATATCAAAAATGTTTTATGAATCTTACAAGAAATGATTTAAGATGATAAAATATTAAAGAAAGAAGAGCATAGTTCTCCAGTTAGAGTGGTAGGAAGTAGTGATGGCAGGGAATGAGATTTGCACAGTAGAGTTAGGACGGAGGGATTTTTCTTCTCCCTGTACATAGGCACTTATGCCATGATACTCCGGACCACCTGGCTACCTCCCTTATCACTAGATTTACCTGGGTACAAACTTGTGAGATTAGAAGTTAGAGGATGTATACCTTATTGTATTAGTCAGGTTTCTCCAGAGGTACAGAACCCATAGGACATATGTATATAAAAAAGGGAGTTTATCAGGGAAAATTGGCTCAAAAGATTACAAGGTGAAGTCCCACGATAGGCCATCTGTAATCTGGAAAAAGAGAAGCTAGCAGCATGGCTAAGTCCAAGTTTAAAAGTGTCAAAACCAAGGAAGGCAAGAGGGCAGCCCTCAGTCTTAGTCCAAAGGGCCAAGATCTCCTGGGAGGCCGCTGGTGCAAGTCTCAGAGTCCAACAGCCAAAGAACCTGGAGTCTGCTGTCCAGTGGCAGGAGGAGAGAAGCAAGCCTCTGGCAAGGGAAGAGGAAAAGCAAGAAAGAATTCAACAAAGTGCTCATTCCCTTTCTTCTGCCTGTTTTGTTTTAGCCATGCTGGTAGCAGATTGGATAGTGCCCACCCTCACTGAGGGTGAGTCTTCCTCTCCCAGTTCACTGAGGAAAATGTCAGTCTCCTCTGTCAACACTCTCATAGACACGTCCAGAAACAATACTTCACCAGCCATCTAGGCATCCCTCTGTCCAATCAAGTTGACACCTAATATTAACCATCATACATATCCATACCGATAGAGGGTGGCTTTATGGTGGCAAAGGGAAGAGAAACTGTGGGTTAAGGTTGCAATAGTGTGCTTAATAATAAGTAACTAGGAAATTGATATTGGATGGGGGAACTGATATCCAATACTGAGCAAAATTGGTCTTATCTATAGAGAGAGGAAAACTGCTTCTCTGAGGCCCAGGTTTTGCTCATCTGTCCAATACCTCTGGGGACTATCTAACTTAAAAACGGTCTCCAAAATCGGTAGGAGGAGTCGTACACTCAAGCAGAGAACTGTTAGACATTTTTTGGTTTGTTTTGTTTTTGCCATACTGCTCCAATAGACATCATGGGACTGTTACTATTTTGGGGGGTAACAGAAATGAATTCTGGTTAGTACATGTAAAATAGGAAGTAGTTCACAATATTATTTGGTTTCAATATTCAGTCTTTGTGACACCCTGTTCAAGATTCAAAGTATCTAAACTAAATTAACAAATGAACAAAATGAATGCATAAATGAATGAATGAACAAAAGTAGCCATATGCCCATGAATGCCCACGTAGGGATGTTCCTGAATCTTGACACACAGTTCTCTAAAGACCATAAACAATAGGACACAATAATAACTAGAAAGGAAATCAAGGCATGCTAACCAGAACAGGGAAAAGCTATGATTATGTTGTAAAAACACACAAAAAGTCAGAAAAACAAAAAGAAACAAAAAATGAAAACATTATTTTAAAAACGTGCCTCAAAAGCTAGTAAGTGAGAGTTAGTTAGCCAGGAGTCAAATGTAGTCGATGGCAAGGAATTTCTGAATAATGTACAACAGTGTCATGTGGAAGAAAGGACAAAAAGAAAGTGAAACGTAAACAAGTCAAAAAACCCTAAACTATTTCTTTCTTTTTTAAAAATTTTTTAAATTATTTTTTTATTGTACTTTAGGTTCTGGGGTACATGTGCAGATCATACAGGATTATTGCATAGGTACATACATGGCAATGTGGTTTGCTGCCTCCATCTCCCTGTCACCTACATCTGGCATTTCTCCCCATGTTATTCCTCCCCAACTTCCTCACCCCCTGGCTGTCCCTTCCTTGCCCCACAACAGACCCCATTGTGTGATGCTCTGCTCCCTGTGTCTCTATGTTCTCATTATTCAATATCTGCCTATGAGTGAGAACATGCAGTGTTTGATTTTCTGTTCTTGTGTCAGTTTGCTGAGAATGATTGTTTCCAGACTCATCTGTGTCCTTACAAAGGACACGAATTCATCATTTTTAATGGCTGCATAGTATTCCATGGTGTATATGTGCCATATTTTCCTTGCCCAGTCTATCGTCGATGGGCATTTGGGCTGGTTCCAGGTCTTTGCTATTATAAATAGTGCCACTATGAACATATGTGTGCATGTGTCTTTATAATAGAATGATTTATAATCCTTTGGATATATCTAGTGGTGGGATTGCTGGGTCAAATGGAATTTCTATTTCTAGGTCCTTGAGAAAGTGCCACACTGTCTCCACAATGGTTGAACTAGTTTACACTCCCACAAACAGCGTAAAAGTGTCCTTATTTCTCCACATCTTCTCCAGCATCTGTTGTCTCCAGATTTTTTAATGATTGCCATTCTAACTGGTGTGAAGTGGCATCTCAATTTGGTTTTGATTTTCATTTCTCTAATAATCAGTGATGAAGAGCATTTTTTCATGTTTGCTGGCCTTATGTATGTCTTCTTTTGAGAAGTGTCTGCTCATATCCTTCACCCACTTTTGGATGGGTTTGTTTGAAAAAACCCTAAACTATTTCTAAGCATTGAGCTGCTATTGAAATTCAATAGTTTTTGGCAACCAAAACACAAGAGTCCTATCAGACGTTGATGATGTACCATATAAATTGATATTAATGTATACTGTTTAAATTATCAAAATTGTTTTAACTACAGAAAATATGTGATGCATTTTGGAGCAATATCTATTCAAGATAATTATTTTGATTGATACATAAATAAGTATATTCTCAGGTATTTGGAAAATTCTGTGGTTCCAGAAAAATTTTCCCATTACATCCTGAAAAAAATTTTAAAAACCATTGTATTATTGGCATGATACATACACAATATTAAAAAGTTGTCATGTTAAAATTGCATACATGACTTATATAAGCATTAGTGATTTATAGAACTATCCAACTTGCAACATTTAAAGTCAATATTTAGAATTCAGTGTACTTTTAGTATTCTGCATTCATTAATTTTTCTAATATTTAATACACTGAAATATTTCCAACTGATGTGAATTACAAAAGCTATCCATTGCATACTATTCCTAAAATAAAAACTGATTTTCTTGCAAAGAAAATAGGAAATAAAAGTTTTCAGATGCATTAAACATTTGGCTGTGCTACGTATATGAAGACTGACTGCCAATTTCGGGGTTCTTTTGCATGCAAGTTATCTAAGTACAGCCAAATAATTGATTCCAACCTGTTTATTTGAACAGTAGAGTAACTTACTTATCAACAATTTAACAGCATTCTCTTTCCCCTGCTCCTTCCTGCTCTAGCTTGCCCAGGGTCTCTGCATGTGTTGGCTGATTAGTATGATTTTCAGATACTATGACAGCATGTCAAGGATCCAATTTTATAATTTGTATTGAGAAAAAAATAAGCTTTTTAATTTATATGACATAGTTAATTATAACAGCAGGTAGGTTTTTATTAGGTTTAATTTTTTTTAATACCAGGACCAGAAACTTGCTTGGGTAGAACTGAAGGGTGCCTTGCATCTTTCCAGGAAGACAGAAATCAATGTGTACTCTTTTAATTTGTACTATAAAGAAGAATGTTAAAAATGAAAGGCTTGGCTCCCATTTCTTTTGATTCAATAGGCTTGGGATGTGGCCTGAGTGTCTGGTAATACCAGCTCATTAGGTCATTTTCATGGACACCAATATCTTAACATTTCACTTATTCATGGCAGAGAAAATGCATTTGCTACTGCCAGAGAGGAAACCTTTCAACAGCATCAGAATTTGACTAAAGTGAAATCTTGATCTCTCAGAAAATAGTGATACTGTCATAACGTCTCTCTCTCTAGTATTTTGCAGAATGACCAGCAGGTATCTCAGCACACCATAAATAGAAAGGATTTCAAAATGATTTCTACAGTATCAGAAAAGTAGTTGTATTTTCCTGTGTATTTTCACCTTACATGTTCTGTCTTCTTAAGTATTTTGAATAGAAACTTATAGCTTTTTTTTCCTTGACCAAGCCTCCTCATATTTATTTCTTTTTTGCATTTAAGCAGGACATTGAGAATGTAATATATCTTATCTATGCCAGATCAGACAAATGTCAGATTAAAGGAAAAGCCAGCTGCTCATCTCTGTACAGCAAATGAAAAGAACCAACAAGCATGACTTCTGTCAATAGTAAACTAAATTTAGGTAGAAGCAGCCCAAGTAGCTGCTTTAGCTGCTCTGATTTCTGTTCATTAAATGTGTTTAAGACCTTTAATTGATTAGGGCCAAATTAATTGAGAATAATTTCAAAGTAAAATGAGAAAATTTGTTTTTAGTGTGTATTCATGTGAACATTACCAGATATAAAAAATAACTTTTGCCTTCATTTACAATGGGATCTCCACTTATTTGCTATGGATTGAGTTCTTTCCTAACAATTTTTCACTACAGAATTCATTTGCATTCATTTAATAATTTATTAAATGTCCAATATCACAGAACATTGGGCTAGCATGTGCAGTTTTGGAGATAAAAAGGGTGCTTTCTGCCCACTAGTACTTCAAATATTAATACAAAGACTAAACAGACAAAAATGACAGTATGTTATGATAAATATTCGGAAAGGATTATGCACAAGTTCCTGCAGAAATACAGAATAAGGTCATTTTTCTTAGACCAGAAAGGATAATAAATACATTTTACAAAAGGAAGAAACAAAGTTATCTGAATTTTGGTTTGAAGCCTATTCTGAAATTTTCCAGGCATGGTGTAAATAGAAGTAAAGGGATAAATGTCAGAAAAAGGAAGAAGCAGTTCCTAATAGCAATATTCAGATTTTCCCAATGTGTTTCAAACAACACACAAATACATTGAGTAATTTTAAGTGGGAGAGTAAAATGACCAGAATTGTTTTACAGAGATCACTCCTAAGTAAAGAGTGCACTGAATTAGGCTGAGAGTGTAAAGTGTTGAGGGTCTGCGCAAAGTCAGTGTTAATGAGATTCTTAGAAAGACAATGATTTGGGAGACATTAAGAAAATAGAATAAAAAGACAAGGGAAAGAGAAGAATCAAGTATAACTCAGGTATAGGTTTCTGGCTTTGGCTCTTGGATAGAAAAATATAATTCAAAAGTTCTAGACTACCACTGTAAAATAATTAAGAAAATAAATGAAAGAAAACTGATAAAGTACAAGGAGAAATGTTTGAAATACTATTATTGTCACAATACATAATCTTAAGAAGCTGCTCCATTTGGCTACAAAAACTGACCTTGGCTTTAGTTCAAAAACAAGACTGGTCATCAGTAAAGCTAGGTAGACACTTAGCCAATGTTAATAAACCAGAGTCAGCTATGGTTTATTAACCTGAGAACCAGGGATGCATCCATTAAATAATATTAAAACCCCAATAGGTCTTCCTCATCCTCTATAAATGAATTATGAATAAAACAAAACCAAAAGCTGTTTAAGAGATAACAAGAATTAAAGAATTTGCAGCAGATGGTACCAGCTGTGCACATTTAATTCCAGCTCAAACAATCTGCCAAACAGTTAGACAGAACTGCTTTTGCATGTGAAATTGGAGTATCTCAGAGCCAAGGAAGAAATCTGAGAGTAGTCTTTCTGGCATTGGTCATCAAGCCTTTTATTATAATTAATGTTAGTGGACACAACTCTTCTTTCCTTTCTCTGCTTTCTTTGCACTATGTACATTCTCTCTCTCTCTCTCTCTCTCTCTCTCTCTCTCTCTCTCTCTCTCTTTCTCTCTCTCTCCCCCTTTTTCTCTCTCTCCCTCTCCTCTCTCTCCCCCCTTCTCTTTCTAACTCAAATAAGCATATACACACATACACAACATATACATTGAAATATTTGCATTGATTAAGTAAAGAATCAATTTAAAGAATTTATTTGTTAAAATGCAGTTTTCTAGGCATTCAGGTATTCAGCATATATACACTAAATAAATACAGGCACTCTAAAAAGGGCTTACTATGGACATTTTGAATATATATTTTAAATGGATTCTATTTCAATCTATAAATACATTAACTGTAAATAACAAAGTAAGAGTAAAGCAAAGGAGTATAAATATTACAGGATAATCTTTTTAAGAGTATGAGTAAAGTCCATTGGAATGGACAAATACAGCAAACCTGGAAAAATTAGAGCTGAACTCAGAGTTGAAATATGAAATTTGGATGGGCTAATGGAAGATAAGCAAGTATGAAAGGTCAAGGGAGAAATATTTAAAAGGGCTCTAATGCAGAAATGTAAATACAGCCAGGGCTTGCATTTATCAGCATGAACTCACTAGATGGAGGAAACATCCATGAGGGTCTTAGCTATGAGATTTAAGTGCATACTTGTATCCTGAAGCTAAATGATATTGGGAAACTATGAAGACTGGAGAAGATAGCCATGATGACATGACTACACATTGTGCTTTATAGAATGGAGCAGAAGTGGAAAGCCTGAAGACAGTCAAGATAACAGTGAGGTTTTTGCAGTAACACATGCATGAAATAATTTCTATTTGGGATCAAATGATGACAGGAGAATAGATTGAAGAGGACGTAGTGAAGTCTTATACAAAGGGATATTTTTACATATTAGTGTTAGATTCTAACATAAATATAAAGAAGAGAGAGGTGTAAAAACTAGGTTTTGACTCTGAGAAGTTGGAACAATAAGGGCAGCGATTATGTAGAGGTCATCAGAAGAAGCAAATTGAAGGAGAAAGGAGCATATAGATGAGAATAAATGCAACTTTGCTTCATTAAAATTGAGTCGTTAAGATGAGAACAAAATGTTCATGGCAAGGCTCAAAGTAGGGCTTGATAATGCTAGGTCAGACAGAGATTTGTGCAAAACTCACCCAGAAGAGGGAATAGTAATAAGAATACACACATGTTTTGAAATAAAAGAATATTAGTGAAAATGTATAAAGGACTCAAAATGCTCCTATAAAGAATAATCCCACACATGGTGGAAATAGGAAAAATACTCCATTGGTGGGAGAGAAGAGAGCTCTCAGAGATCCAGTTAAAATCCAGTAGTGAGGTTCGTAAGAGCAGTGTCCTTGGCAGAGTCAGGTACCATATTAGTTTCCCAGGAATACCACAACAAATTTCCAAAAACTTTGTGCCTTAAAACAACAGAAATTTATTTTCACATAGTTTGAAGTCTGCGACTGATTCTTTCTGGAGGCTCTGGGGGCAAATTCATTTTATGTCTCTATCCTCGTTTCTGGTGGTTGCCAACAATCTTCGACATTCCGTGGCTTGTAAACCCACCACACCAATATCTGCTTCCTTTTTCATACCACCTTCTCTCCTGTTTCACTGTGTCTCAAGTCTCTCTTTGCCTTTTTTTTTTTTTTACAAGGACATTTGCCATGGATTTAGGTTCCACCCTAAATTCAGAATGATTGAATCTCAACATCCTTAACATAGCTACATCTGCAAAGACTCTTTTTATAAAAAAATTAATTTCTAATTAACAAATAATACAGAATATATTTATAAGAAAAAAATGTGATATTTTGCTACATGTGAAATAATAGAATCAGACTAATTTACATGGCTATCACCTTACACAATTACCAGTTTTTACAAACAAGGTGTAATTTACACATTCCAAGTGTTAGGACTTAGAAGTATCTTTTGGGAGGGGCCGCTCTTCAACTTTCTAGAGGTACTAGGAAAATGATATGGAGTGTTAAGGTTATAATTGATAATCTCATATCTTTGTAAATGATTAACAAAAATTCTGTGAGGTAACCAGTTATTCCCATTTTACAAATGAAAAACTTAAGGCTCAGAGAAGGGATGTCAATGTGACATATATATTGTCATACTGTTATTAAGATGTGGCAGCTTTCTTACCCTAAAAACATTTTTGATTCTAGTTTTTAAGTTATTTTTAAAATATCACTACATGTTGACCCTGACCCAGAAAGACATTTACTCCATTATTTTTACTGCAGAAAGGATGACTTTGTGTTTAGCCGATCATACTTTTTCCTCATTCTCTTGTAACCATTATAGATGCAAGTTTTCTGACCACATATAGAGTTTTTGTTTTGGTTTGGTTTTGTTTTTTGGGAGAGAATCTCAATACATCGCCCAGGCTAGAGTGCAGTGGCACAATCTCAACTCACTGCAACCTCTGCCTTCCGGGTTCAAGCGATTCTCCTGTCTCAGCCTCCCAAGGATTACCAGCATGCACCACCATAACCAACTAATTTTTGTATTTTCAGTAGAGATGAGTTTTCACCTTGTTCCTCAGGCTGTTCTCGAATTCCTGACCTCAGGTGATCCACCCACCTCAGACTCCCAAAGTGCTGGGATTACAGGCCTGAGCCACCGTACCCAGAAGAGTTTTTGTTTGTTGTTGTTGTTGTTTGTTTTGTCATTATTCTTTGATTTGATTATATTGTGCTTGTTTGTTTTGTGAGAAGGGAAAATTTAATTGTAGAAAATGAGGATTAGAACTTTTTTGGTGTCAGGAGATGCATACTTTAAAAAATTTAAGTAGTCAAGTTGAGTGATGACCACATAACTGTTGGATAATTTAACCTCCTAAGAGGTGCTATTGTATCCATGTAAAAATCTATGTCATGCATTGGATACCACTTTAGTATGACTCAAACCTACTCGAGACAAATGAAATTTCTCAAAAATCAGATTGATATTCATATACCAGATATGTAAATTCTGGATGCATGTGTAAATATAGCATGTATTTATAGTGTCACTCTCAATAACTAGAGGGAAAAAATTCTAAATATAACTATTATAAATACAATCATGTAATATATTTTTACCTTACTAAGTGTCTTTATAATAAATGTCTGATAACTTCAATCAACTTGAAGGGTTAAATGGAATCTTTTTATAAACCACTGCATAAAAATACCAAAACAAATTGATTTGCTTACTCAATGAAACAATTCATTGATTGAGTTGTTTAAAAATGTAACACTGGAGGTTTATGTGAATTGACAAACTTTTATGGTCTATGTACTGAAAAAGAAAAAGAAAGAAAGAATAAAGAAAAAAGGGAGGGAGGGAAGAAAGTAAAAGAAAGAAAGAAAAAGAAAAAAGAAAGAAAGAAAGAAAGAAAGAAAGAAAGAAAGAAAGAAAGAAA
>NW_016107565.1:2429047-2462302 GCF_001604975.1 Cebus imitator | reverse complement strand
GAAGGAAGGAAGGAAGGAAGGAAGGAAGGAAGGAAGGAGAAAGAGAAAGAGAGAGAGAAAGGAAGGAAGGAAGGTTGGCAAAGTTTTTTCGTTGTTTTCCAATCTCCACATCTCCCTGGCTGCTTTTAGCTTTCTAGCCTCATCTGTCATTCTTTTCTAAAAGTATAACTCCCTAATTGACTAAATTTTAAATGTGTGCATAGCTATCCTAACTTTATTCACATTCCTGGAAAACAACCTCCCCATCAAGATTTTTCCTGTTAAGCATCCTTAGATGATTCTAGAATGACTCAAATGTTTATCTTTTCCATGTAGTTTTCTCCAATTCCCCAGCTATAAACAATTTTCCACCATCTTGTTATTTCACAAGCAACTCTCATAAAGTGGTTGTACTTTACTGACATTCACTGTTGTTACTTAAGGATATATTCTATGACTTCTATTACATTGTAAGTGCCTTTATGGTAGAGTAATGCATAATTCTTGCTTTTGTTTCTTTGCAACAGGAGTTCAAAATGATTTCTTAAATAAATGAAAGAATACTCAGATGAAAATAATACCTGCCACACAAGTAGTAAAGATGAAATTGATCCCTGTCCAGATGAGACAGATATTTTTACTTACACTCCAAATTGGATTATGTGTAGCCAAACTAAAATCAGCAGCATTGATTTTCTTTCCTATGATGGCCAAAGTGATCATTCTAAGTCAAGGTCACTGTTATCTTTGTATCTGAAAAAAGGACAATTATTTAATTTAGTTTCCTGTGTTCTTATGCTAGAAAATATTTCAATATTTATTAATTTTAAGATCAATTTTAAAAAATGAAATAACAGTGATCATTTGGGAAGCTTAAAAAATAGGTCAAATTATAAAGTAGTAAATATTAATAATCAATGTGCTTCAAACACAAGTATAATACACATATATGTGAATAAAAATCTTTAAATTTGGAAGCATCTGACCAAATTATTCTCCTTTCACTGAAGAGTTTATAAATATTTAGGAAAATTAACATCAATATTAAAAGTTACAAAAAGTTAGTGATTAGTGCTTTATCACCAGCCGAGGAGTCTACTGTGAGTGAAAGGAAATTCCAAGCACAAGTGAAATGTTCTTGCCTACTACCTGTGTGCTGTGTTTTGCTATGTTGGGGCTCTGAGATTATAATTACATACAATTTAAATACAAAATTTGCATGTTTCTAGGATTGACTTTCAGTTATAAATTGTTTACTGCAGATATTTAGATTCCTCAGTTAACAAAACTTCAAAAAGCTGATTCTTAAATAGATAAATGAAACAAAATAGAAAGAAGGTCTTACACAAACTACCTAATTTATGATGGACTAAAAATCTGCAGAATAAAATGTATTAATGATTTTATTGTGCTCCAAATATTTGAAAACATGCATTTATCTCAAAAAAATTATTAATTTTAAAGAGAAGGGAATATGTAGATAATAAGGACAGTACAAAATTTTTAAAAGATAATAATGAATTAACTGGATGATAACTTCTGGGTATGAAGTCAAATATATACTACATTTGTATAATAATCTTGATATATTTTATATCTTATAAAATCTTCAATTTGGTTTATGTTCCCTAAATATTTATGGATTTTTTTATTTGTTTGTTTGTTTTCTTGAGATGGGGTCTCATTCTGTCACCCAGACTAGAGTGTTGTGTCATGATCTTGGCTCACCGCAACCTCTGCCTCCCAGGTTCAAGCAATTTTCCTGCCTCAGCCTCCAGAGTAGCTGGGATTACAGGCGTGTACCACCATGCCCTGCAAATTTGTGTATTTTTAGTAGAGATGGGGTTTCACCATGTTGGCCAGGCTGGTCTTGAACTCCTGACCTCAGGTGATCCTTCTGCCTAGGCCTCCAAAGTGCAGAGATTACAGGCGTGAACCACCACGCCTGGTTATTTATGTATTCTTAGAGCATTTGAAACTGATACTGCATAACTATACAGTGTATGTGAGTTTAAAGAATGATGACCGAACGAGCTGCTATACAGAGAATTGAGGTTTATTCAGATGATGTCAGTGACACAATTTTATTACTGATAAAGCACAGAGACCTGGATTATCTTGATTGTTTAGCAAAGCTACCTTTTGATTAACTTTTTTAATTCTTCTATGAAAAGATAATTTGCATAGTATCAGCCACAGGTGAGCAAGAGAGTAAAACACACTCAAGACAAGCAGATAAGTCGTTAAAGAATCTCTCTGTTCTTCTTTTTTCTTCTCTTTTGGGATAATTACCCAAATGCCGCCCCCCCCCAATTATTTACCATGGTTTCCTCCTTTCAGGAAACAAAGCTCATATAGGGCTTAGCTTAAACTATTTAATATACATAATTTTAAATTTTTCATATTTAAGAAGGCAGCAGTTCAGAAAATTTGAAAGTAGGCAAAATTATTAGATTTGTGGCTCACATAAAAATAAAGTGGGTTGTTTTTTTTTTTCTTGCAGTCAGTCAATACAGTTCAACTGTATGGATAGAGCAATAGATACTGTGCCCATTTTAATGCTTTTCTGTTCTCTGTTCTTTAAACTGCAATATTACTACCTTTATGTGACATATAAACTTTAATATTGTTCTTAATGTTGTTATATGCTTAAAACACTGAAATGTCTGTTAAGCTTCAGTATTAATGAAATTGCAAGAGGAGTCAAGACATAAGGGAAATGAATTCCTAGGAAGGCACACCTAGGAACTCTTCCAACAGGCCCGTCTCCACCACTCTACAATGGTTCCTGATTTACAGCAGGAAGGACACACATTTTTATCAGCTTGATAAATTATCTTCTTAAATATTGCTGTTTTAAAGGAAATTACTTTATCATGAATACTAGGTCTCTTGCCTTCCTTTTTCTTCAACAAATAAGGACATTTATAAATCAAGGTAATACATAGACTTAAATTAGAATTCCCTCATTATTCTAGATTCAAAATTTAAATTCAAATATTTTATTTCCCAGGAGTTGGAGAGGTCAGACATGACTGATCCAAGAATGAGCATTTATTGAAAATGAGAAAAATGAGTTCCTCTTTTTCCCCTACTCTCCTGGCAGTGAATTCTATATAAAAACTGCAAATGAGCAGGAAAATGTCTACTTGGTTATTTGTAATCATTAACATTTTATCTTACTCTAAATAGTTTTTTTCCCACATACACACAGATTTTATTTTCAGCCTTTTAATTAAATATGTGTGTATCTGTCTCTGTGTGTGTGTGGTGGGGGGGGATGTATGTCTACAGTTAATGAACATTTAGTTTTAAAAGGCAGGGAATATTTTTATTAAAAAAAAAAAAAAAAAAAACAGTTAATGAACATTTAGTTTTAAAAGGCAGGGAATATTTTTATTAAAAAAAAAAAAAGAAAAACTACTTCACTTGTGAGAATCCCCATGTAATCCTGCATATCTATTATATAAATTGAAAAAAATAAGCCAGTTTCTAAGTTTATAACTGTCAAAAGTATATATTTATATTTGAAATTAAAGGTAATCCCCTTTCCACATTTTTATATTGTGTTTTCTCAGTGTACTCATTTTGTTTTGATTATTTTATTCATTTTTCTTTAATATTGCTCCTATGGTACTAAAACATAGTAGATAAATGTTGAAGGGGCTAGGTTAATACTGGGCAATTTTTGAAGAGGGGCTTATTTTCTCTTTTTTAGTGCAATTCAGTCTTGTTTTAAGATCAAAGTTAATTGTATTCCGTAAGTATGTTGGGAAGGAACTGAAAAGTTATGGAAATCTGGTCTTTCTAGTTGAAAGATATTGTCCATTTCTGATTTCACTCCTTTTTAAAAGCTCTTAAGGGAACTTAATAGTTGTAATTGTCTTGATGATCCTTGCAAGTCACATTTTTACCACAACCTATATGTGGAAAGATCAATAGGCTGCAAGAAGTAAATAAAAATAAAAATAAAAAACAGAGGAGGAATTTTAGTAACTGGTATAAAAAGGACACAAGTTTTTATTTATATGTGTACATATGTTCTAAAAGTTTATCACTTATAAACTATAAATTGTTGCTTTTCTATAATTATGTATCAAATATACTATAAAAATGATTTACTCTTTTTGTTACTATACTGTTTCAAAATAAGCATCTTTCGGAGCTAGCATAGGGCATAGTACAGTAGGGAAGCATATTAACTCTGAAATCAGGCCCCATAGGTTCATACTTCTTACATGGATTATTCAGGCAGGGCAAGATAGTTAACTTCTATGTGTATCAATTTTTTTCATCTGTAAAATTAGGATTGTTGTACTGCTTATCTCCAAAAGCTGTAGAGCTTATCTCAGAAAGTAGTGAGGATTGAATAAGATATGTTATGCAAACATAGCACAACACCTAATGTACAGTAAGCACCTGAAGTTTGCTATTATGTTAGCTATTTTTCCATAACTTATTTCTAATAGTATTACACAAATGAATGTATAGCTGTGTTGCTTTTCTACAGATCAGCTACAATAGATAATTTATTTCTTCTGAATGTAGACACTGGTTTTTTGTTGTTGTTGTTTTCTTTGCTTCTGGAGAAACTAAAGGATTCCCACCAAGAATTGTGGCTGAAAATTTTATGTTTCTGGAATACCTCTGGAAATCTTTCCTTAAAGAGGATGCTGTTCCCCATGAAAGACTAGTGAGATTTAGCACTAAACACATTGGAGTAAACACCAAAGCTCCTGATAGTGACTTTGGATAAGCCACTCTAGCGCCTCATGCCTTAACTTTTTCTGTCTGTGAAATATTATTTTCCATCCTGTCTCAGAAGCTGGAAGATGCAGGTAAAAACGGTTTATGATTTATTGTGAGCTGCAGAAACTAGATACTAGAGTATTGTTCAATATATTATGAGATTCCAGATAAATCTTTTAACAACCTCACATGAAATGATAGGCAGGATTCATTTAGGGAAAGATAATTGGATTACAGGATTAGCCATGTGTTTGCAAATAAATATCAGAAATTAGTATCTTAGTAGTAATCTTTATGGTCTTCTAATCAAAGTTTACTTACTTTGTGCACAATAATTACTGTTAAAATGCCCTGTCTTTTGAGAAAGGGTTTTTAGGGTTTGGTTTATTTGTTTTTTGCCATGAAGCCCTCCTGTATGGATGTATAGCCATGTGTTATATGTTCGAATGGATTGCATAAATTTCAATATTTTTGTCTGTTTTAATAAAAAGTAAATTAAGTTGAGGTGACTAACCTCCGCACACTTGGTAAGGAGGGTGTTGTTGAGCATCCTCGTTAAGTCCAAGGACCTGTTTGCATCTCTAAGTGGTTGTCCAGCCCAGCAAACGTAACAGCAGCAAAGCCACACGCTGACATCTTGACTGAAATCAATGCCAGAGCCGCTGCCAAGGTGGCTAAGCAGGCTAATGACGTTTCCAATGCTGATCCTCCTAGTCAGGGGCTAGTCCCTACCTTGTTGCCCACTCCCCTTTGAAACCTGCATATGCAGACAATGAAATTGAGCACTGAAGGGAAGGGACAATATTCGGCCTCTGGGCTCCTAAAGTACCTCTCTGAATTTAATGAGGTCAGTTGGGCGTCTACAGCTTTTACCTTTTGCTACAGCTCCGTACCCAGGAGTGAAATCCCTCTCTAACACACAGGCATGCACAAGCATATGCACTGCAAAATACACTTGGGAAAACACCCACGCGTGGCAAAACACTCTATTTTTCATAAACACGTACATTTACTTCTCACTACCGCGCGCTTATGCTCGCGCGCGGGTAGACACACACACACACACACACACACACACACACACACACACACACGAACTGGGAGAATCACAGACCCACACACAATGCCACGTACCCCGAGAGCTCAGAATCCTTCCTACGCCTGCAGATTAAACTCACTCGCCACGCAGACCTATGGACGCTCACAGTGTGCCCACTTCCAGGAGCAGATGCTACCCCCTCCAGATGCTACCCCCTTGCTCTACTGAGCGGACAGCTCCAAAGCGAGCCAAGGGACAAAAGCTGGCTGGGGTAATGGTGTGGTGCACGGGACCAGACCCATTGTGTGTGCACAGTGCGGGGAGCTGCAAACTCCAGTTGGGCAGTCCTCTAGACTAAGCCTTGCAGATAGGCGCTCACGCCCGGATCTCCTGAGGCAGGCAAATGGAGCTACACGCAGCAGCAATTACCTGTTCCAGAACTAGCGCTGTGGCACTCCCCACTCCTGAAAGGGGACCAGAGTCCCGAAAGGTCAGTTCACCCATCAGTCGCCCGACCTAAGGAACTTGTTCGTGGAAAGATTTGGGTCAGGACTGACAAAAATCAAGGAGCACGACATGCTGGTCTTGGGGACACAGCTCCCCTACACCAAGGGTTGAGAAAAACAGGGTCCCTTGTGCATGTGAAGGAGGAACGGGCGGCTCAAAGACGGCCAGTAGATGGCGCAAGAACTCTTCCCTTGTGCAATCTTAACCCTTACGTGCTGCAAGGGGCGGCCAGGTCCAGATGCATAGACACATACATTTTTCGTTTTGACAGAAACCCCTATTTACATATTTGGTGCCGATTCAGAATTAAGACAAATGGGTCTGTTCTAGATAATACCACAGATAAAGTAGTTGAACTGCTGCACACACCAACTGAAAAGGGGGTTGGGAGGATGAAAAGACGAACTATTTGAGGAAACGACACTGACTTCCCTCCCCACCCCACCCCCCGCCCAAGCCACGGATGAAATCCTTTTACCGAATCATAAAAAACTCGGTTACGGGTTTACACGTACTCATTTGAATATGTAAATACATGTGTGCAAATACATTCTTCTCTGTGGGAAAGAAGAATTTATTGAGAAAATTCTGTGATTTCCTTTTTCAATTAAATCACGGGATAATAAATGCGAGAAGCCTGCCTGAAATATACTGCAACTACAGTAGTAACACGTGTCCCATTATAACGACGTGGGCATCGATGGAGCCCGATTCATTATCATCTCGTTTCCCCAAAAGCAACACAGATCCTCCTATTAAAATATTCCTTTGACATGCTTCTTTCTGTATTCGCAGGCTGCAACGGAAAGCTCACTAGCATATTATTTCTTGGGCTGCTTTTACAGGCAGAATTGATCTATCCGGGGAAAAAAGCAAGCCCCTTAATTTCAAATATTGTGCGGAGTTTATCAGAGAGCGGAGCTGGGTTTTAAGAGGTTCACTAGTGGTTTCTGGTGGCTGCTATAAAGAGCTAGAATTGGGGTAGATTTTGGTGGAGGGGAAAAAACGCACAAGAAAAGACAGAATCCGGAGTAGCGGAGACTTTGTGCCCCCGTTGGAGAGATGGTTGAGTCCTCGTCAAGGTTGCTGTGGTATCCCAGAAACACCATTCACTCCGAGCTGTGACCGCGCACCAACAACAGCAACAACTCCACTGCGCCGGGCTGAGGAGCAGGAATTAGAAGCTCAAGAATAATATGAAAGGGATCCGCAAAGGGGAAAGCAAAGCAAAGGAATCCAAACCCCGGGAGCCTGGCACGCGAAGATGCGCTAAATGTGGCCGCCTAGACTTCATCCTGATGAAGAAAATGGGGATTAAAAGTGGATTTACGTTTTGGAACCTCGTCTTTTTATTGACGGTGTCTTGTGTAAAAGGTAGGTCTGCTTTGGGGTCCCCTCCGCTTTGGATGCAGGTGGGCTGACTTGTAGATGGAGAGAGGCTGGCAGCTTACTTTGCAATTTGCACCGATAAAATAATCATGATAATACTAAAGAAGGAGTTGATTCACAGCTCGTTCTCCACCCCCCGTCAGATAGGAAATGCATTTTGCTTGCCAGATTTGGCGTTCAATGCGGTGATTGAGCTTGTGCTCAATAAATATTCTTGCAGTATGCTCAAACGAATACGTGAGTTGGTTAGTATAGCCTCTAACTAGTGGCTATCCAGGCAGAATTCCTCTGCAAGACTTTTCTTAGTGATGAGGATTACCTTGATTTCTCGTCAGATCAGTAGGGTTTGATGCCTTTGGTGGAATATTTATACTAAAGACACTGGTATAAATGCTTTTTAACCCTTTCAGGGAAGAAAGTTACCGACGTGCTAGGAATGTGTTGATTTTCAATACATTAGGGTACAGGGATCTTACAAGCACCGCCACACTAACACCAACATGAATGTCTGCATGCATATGTATGTAAATTATTTCTACGTGGGCTTCTATGCAATGTTAAATGTGGGGGAGCTTCCCTAGGACCTGTGGTAGAGGTTTGGCAAAAAATGAGGCTTTCAGGTTGTCTGAAATGCCATGAAGTGTAAAGAACCACCTTAGGGGATGAATGAAGGTAGAAGGAAAGTCATTAGCTGACGACCAAAAAGAAAATCCCCAGCAAGTCTCAGCGTTCAGACAGGTAGAGTGTCACATGCACAGACAAGGGGAGGGGATGGGTGGAATGTAAAACGTATTCCCAAACAGGAAGGCAAGGGACAGTCAGGATCATTGGAAAAAGAGCTGTCCTTAGGGAGAAAATAGATCCATAGCTCTCTTCCATAACTTCTCCTGCACCCTGCTGCCCATTAATTGTTGCAAAGAATACTCAGGAGGTGTTTATGACTCATGCCATCATTTTTTGAACAATCACTTCTCCATACTCATGGCAGCTCGAATAGACGCGATGGATGTCGCGTTCAGTAAGCTAGTTTTAAATCCGGGGTGTCTGGGTGTCTGTGTGTCGCGGGGGGGGGCAGGGGACGGCGGGAAAGGGGGTGCTGTTTTGGCCCAGGCGCGCCATGGCTGTCAACACAAACTGGACGCTTCTTCCTTTGTAAAGGAGTGCCTCTCTGAACCGCAATCGGCCGCCTCTCTATGAAACAGTTTATTGTCCAGCTTGCAGCTGGCTGTCCCTCCACGGAAGGCGACTCATTTGCATTCAGTGGAAATGATAATTCATGTTTTGGGAGGAGGGAGCTGGAGAGGTTATCTCTCCCTCTACTATGACCAATGATGGATGGCATGTATCGAATTTTAATTTACATCCCAAAATGCCAGGAAGCCGTCCCAGTCTCTGTGGCAGCAACTGCCTTGTAATCCCAACCTGCTTCTTAAAGCTTGATTTTTCTTTTCCCTCTGGGGCCTCAGAGTAGCTCTGAGCCGAGAAGCTTGTCCTTAGTGGCACAAGTACATTGCCTAATGTACAAAACGCGTCTCAAGTTGCTTGCAAGGTTTCTTTGTCGCTGGCTCGACTTGCGAGGAGCCACACATTTATGCTTAGTTCGCTTGCCACTGGGAGTTGGTTAATGGATGGCCCTGGGGCTGCCATCGAGACCCGCGCTCCGCGTGGGGGAGGCGCGGATAGCCAGCAGCAGCCCTGGCAGAAAGACGTAAGGGTGGTTCCTGCGAGAAGATGACCAGGGTTTAAGTGCGAGTTTTCATGTGATACCTGTTGAGCCAAAACACATTCGGGGGGCAGATGAGGGGGAGGGAAGTCTCCAAAGCGGGGCGAGCATTCCAGCCTGACAAACGCTGATCCGCGCCGCCTGCAATTACAGCCCTGGACGCCCGCACCTACCGTATTTTCCGAATGAGATGCGCCGATAGAAAGGAAAGGCGCGTTAATTTACTTTAGACTGATATAATTGGTTTAGCATGGGAGATACTGACAAGGAAGAAGAGTTTGTGATAGCCTTCTTTGATTCTGTGCAAAATCAATGTTCTACAGACCGTACGTAAAACATTTATTTTTCCAAGTCAATAAAGTTCTTCATTGTCACTCATGTGGCACTTGGAAGGCATCTCCTACATTTTACGACTTGGAACATTGTCCCCAAATTCTGAGAAACTTGCAGAGGTTGTATGTTCTAGACCTGCTGTCAATCTCCGAATGATGTCAATTTTGATATTTGCTTCTTACTTTCCCTTTCCTCATTTTATTTTAATTTCATCTGTCTCAAGGATCTTCTAAAGCCAAGATTGCTGTGATGCCTTAAACGTAGTTTGCCCCAATGTCTATGCCGGCTTTTGTCTTCTATACTCTTCTGGAATGTTAGGTCCACGAAAAATCTGACTGCAGCGTCGTTGCAAGGATTTTGTAGATTCTAATCCAGACTAGCGTGAGGGTCCAGAAAGTCCGAGGCAGGCAGTTTTCCACTTGAACAGCTCTAGCCACGAGTATTCCACCATCTGCCCACACTTTTCATCCCTCCACCATCTCACCTCTGCGTGCAATAGAAATGACAAAGAGGCTCAGTGGGAGGAAACGCCTCAGAGTGTAAGATAAAGTGGTCTTAGGTAGGCCTGAACCACTCGGGTGGGGCTGAAAAGGAAAACAGACTTTCCTTGGCATTTCATTTCCACTGTTATCATGTGAAATAAAAGGCTGTGGAGGGCACCAAATTGAGAGGTGGGGCAGGGCAGGTGCTGCTTAGACTTGATCCATGCCTGTTTCAAACTGAAACCACACACACACACACACACAGAGAGAGAGAGAGAGAGAGAGAGAGAGAGAGAGAGGCAGAGGTTTCTGAAATGCCTCCAGCTGCAGCGTGTCTGTTTAGGTCTCACCCAGATAGAAACCGTGAATCTCCAAGTCGTGCTTAAGCGTCCCGCCCCTGTAAAGAGACACCCACGGGATGTTTTCCCACGCTGCTTGTCAATGGATCCCAGAGGGAGCACACGCCGTGCAGCGAAGGTACCGCGAAGGCACAGAAGGTACCCCAGTAGGCATCAGGTGGGAGACCAAGTGCGGCGTCCCGCACCCCACACCAGAGAGTCTTTCCAGGGATTCTCGCCAGAGAGACTTCGTGAAGGATCCACGTTTCTGCATGTTCTGAGACTCCAAGGAGATACTACTCCTGCCATTGAGGTCTTTTGGAAAAGTGGAAATCTCAACCTCTCCCGCAGTTAGTTGCTGCTGGAGAGGGGCGCGGGTATCTTTGAGGGGGAAGAGCTGCCAGAGGCGCTCATTAGCACCTTTTACTGACTCCCGCCCTAGTGGCCACGTCTGAAGCTTTCAGCCCCGCTGTGTTCCCAGAGACTGACAGCCTCAGTCGTCGCCCAGAAGGCGACAGTCTTTCCCAATACGTCAGGAAAAGATCTGTCTTAGCTTGAGACAGCTTTACAAAGGGGGCTGGGGGGAGGTGCATCAATGTCTTTTCAAAACAATAACGGCAAACAAAAACCCACCTAGCCCTCACCATGATTAAATCCCTTCCCCCAACACCAGCAGGAATGAGACACCCACTGGAAGGTAACCTTTGTATTTGAGTTAGGGGTCTCTGTCCTGCTGTATTTTGGACAGGCGCCCAACCCTTACATCTCTTTCCTTTGGGAATACTTAATTTCTTCAAAAAGACCAGCCTTCCTGAATTTTTCTTGCATCACCCTAGGTTGAAACTGGGTGGTTGATTTGGCTCTTGGTCTGTGTGTGTGCTCGCGCGTGTGCGTGCGTGTGTGCCCGTGTGTGTGTGCGTGTGTGTATGTGTTGCTGGGAGGAGGACACGTGAATTGACACGGAGAAACCTTTAGGAGGCTCTGAGGGTGGGTGTGAGTGTGTCCTAGGCGGAAACGCCTGGCGGGTGACAGGACGTTCATGTTCCCCGAACTCCAGATGGTCGGCGGCGCTGTGACCACTGCTGTCACGATCAGGCAGAGGTGCGGAGGAAGCTCCCTTTCTCCAAGCGGACCGCAGCGCTGTCCTCACTCAAATAACTTATCTAAGACATGCTCAGGGAATTGGGAAAGCATGTTGGGGAAACAACCAGTGAAGATTCTGGCTCCTTTGCAACCTCACCATCCCCTAGACCAGTTCAAAGGTGAGGGAAAGGCCAGCAGGAGGGCAGTCGCCAGGGTCCAGTGCTGCAAGGGCTTAGCTGGACTCTAAGGGAGAGAGCAGAAGAAATTAAACAGCACAGGGTCATCAGAGTAGCCAAGGTGGTCCTCTCCCACCAGCCCCGCTGGAGTGGCCACCTAAGGGGCTGACACAGGGGCACGCACAGGGATTGCTGCGTATTGCAGAATAACAATGAAGGAGGACAACCAAAGGAAGAAAGCTCAGCTCAGGCTTAAGGCGGGTCTTCTTCTCCCTGAACGCGGTCCTGCCTTGGGGAGGTTTTGCACCATCGACTTGCTAAGTTAACCCAATATACTGGCCCGACAGGGTTTGAACGGTTACCAGAATTCGGAGCTGAACTTCACTGGACAGTTAACTTGCTGAAAGCCTTCTGAAATGTCCTTTTGCAGCACCGTACTTTCTGGAATCATCTGGTTGGGGAGGAGGGGGTGCTGCAATCACGCACTCATTGCAAGAGTATGTGAGCAGAAATAATTAAGGAGCAGGTTTCAGCGTCTTGAAAACCTGATGCCAGCTCCCTTGAGATCCTTCAAGGAGAAAAAGAGTAGAATTACTAAATAAATTAAGTACTTCAGGAGCAAAGGCTTGGTTCCAGTAGTTATTACCGTTCATGATCTTAATTAGCATTTCTATTTGTGGGGTAGCTGAATAGTTTAGGAGTTTACATGCCTTTTCCCCCAACAGAACATTTGGTGACTACAGAACAGTGAAATAATAAATAGACAGCAAATGTCATCTGTACATGGTTCTAAATACAGTAAAAGTCTATCATAAGTGAGAGCTGATAAAACAAGAAAAAGTAGGAGAGGTGTGCACTTAATAACGCCTTCGTACTCCTGTGGGGGGAAAAAAAAAAAACTCTGACGTTAAAATGCTTTTCTAAGATCTCAAATGAAAAAAAAGTGAAAGGAACTAAAGTTTATTTCCTTAGCCTCCAAATATACTACTCCCTTTGTTGCAAAGGTTGATTCTCTTCTACTTATTGACCACCGCTTCAGAAATGGCTTAAAGATATCAACCGCCTTCAATATTTTGTTTACTTTAAAGCACCAAGCAGCCTGGTAAGGCACCAGTTCCCTTAGGCAACATGACCATTTGAGAATACACACCATCTTGTACTTTGAATTCCAAGATTTAGGAGATTAGAAATAAAATGGTTGCAAATGAAAGGTTAAGAAAAGAATGTGTAAGATACAAATAAAATCTAAGAACATTTTGTTTTATCTACGTATACATTAAAACAGAACTTTAGCTTTTGTTCCCTTTACTCATAATCCAAAGGAGCATATAACTTAGGAATACAGCAGAAATATTGATTTGGACTTAGGATAAGTATGAGAATGGTGCCAGAATAGGCACTACGGTTACCAAATTCATCTTTCTGCTCTGAGAGTGGGCAGGTGGGTGATTCATGGCATTTTCCAATATACTTATCTCCATGTTTGCAAGATTTTCTCAGAATTAGGCCCCTTGTGAGGCTCCTATTCTCTTCAGGAACATCATTTTAAAAAGTATCACTGAGAAAAATCAATTTATTGAAGACCTTCCCCCTATTCACAGCCTCAGTGCTGATGGTCACCTTTCCTTCTCTTTAGGCTCCAGTCTTTCAGCCATCAAATATATTTAATGTCTTAAGAGCCTTTGCTAAGCTGTTGTTTGGTGCTGGTTGAGGATTTCTAATGATCAATAATTTCTATATAGTGATAATGTATTGCCAGCAAACCAATTTGAAATCACTAAAATGTCTAAATTTATGTTAACATATGCATCATATACCTGTGGCTGGATGGGAAAATAACAAGATAATTATGTGGCATTAGGTATCACCACATTATTCAGTTCAGGCCCTTAAATGTTTGGACTACAGTGATTTTCAAAGTGTTCTCCAACAAGTAGTACCAGCATCCTCTGAAACTGTTTTATCAATAAAAATACCCCAGGTTCCCAGATGAGGTCTGTTGAATCAGATGCTTTGGGAGTTGGGCACAGACACTAGTGGTTTTAACAAGTCATCCGGGTAGTCCCGATGCACTCTAAATTTTGAGCACCACTACAGTAAAGTAGAAAGAGCAAAGGCTCTGGAGCCACTGAAGATCAAATAATGATTGTGCCAACAATTATCTTTGGACTAGCAATTCAACTATCCTAAGCCTCAGTTTTATTATCTGTAAAAAAAAAAATACATTATATTATTAGTGGGCTTATAGGGAGATGGCATAAATCATGTACCTAGCCCAGTGCTTGGCACTAGTAGCTATTGCCGATATTATTCAAATAAATGTGAACATGCAAAGCCTGTATGAACTTGCTCACACTTTATCTCTAACACCACCACCTTTACGTTTCCATAACAGTAAATAAAAAGTGTAGCCTCTTCTCACTAGCTATTATTTCACTTTGGCTAAGTTCCCAGGCTATTATACAGCTGAGAAACACTCTGAACTTCTGCTTATCACCTTTACACATTTACTTCTGGTGCTGGCTCTATGAATAAGGGGCAGACTCACAGCTTAAAAAAAAAAAAAAAAAAAGTGCTACCTCTGCTTCTGTGCTAATTTCATCCCTTGCATTCTGACATTGATTTCTTTTACTAGTGATTGATTAATGTACTAACATGAATTTGTTCATCTTGTCACAAATCATGACATTCATAGGTCCTTAAATATCAGCTAGTTTACTGCTCATATATTATAAAATAACTGCACATGCCAAGAAAGGATAAGTAACTTTTTGGTAGTTTACAAAGACCATTAATATCAGAACTGAGACTAACTCACAGAGCATTTGAGCTCATGTTCAATTCTCTTTCTAATTTATCAATTTTATTAAAAAGCTAGCTCAGATGGCACCAGTGAACATAGTCAATCACAAAAATTACTATTTAAGTACTATATATCAATTAATATGAGTAATTATATGTTTGTGGTAAAATTACTTATTTTCTAGAAGACAAAAGGAGATAATTATGGAATGAAAAACTTTTTTAAGATTGATAAAATGTATACTTCAAATAAATAACTAATTGTATCTTCAGTAAAGTTTATTTCTTGATATGATAAGTCTATAAATAAAAAGTGTATTGACTTTTTCATGTCTCAAAAGAACTTTGAGGGGCAGTATTTAATATCAAATTTTTATTTATTTCTTATAATCTGTACACAATTTCTGACTTAAAATCTTTTAAATCTAGAGAAATGGTTCTTAATTTATTTTTTCATGGGATTCATTATGTTTAAGTCATATTTATATGAGATTTGTGTATTCTCTCTAGTTTACAATTTCATCTGTATATTTTTTTACATGATATGTATAAGACAATTATTAAAAATTCTATCAGAAACAATGCATTTTATAAATACTAATAGTATAAGAACAATCAATATGTTAAGTGGTTATCTTCAATTTTAGTGATATGTAAAATATTTTTAAAGTCTTTTTATATGAGAATAAAATTTGCAAAGTTAATAAATTCTACTGTTTGATGAGTTGAAATGTTCAGAAAATGGTTGAAATATATAAAATGTAATGAGTGATTCCCTTAAAAAGCTAAGTCTGTAACGTTTAAGATCATGAAGTTTTTCTTTGCTTGATGCAATTTTTAAAGGAATACTTATGATCACGGGTTTAAAATAATAGTAAGGATTTTCTTTTAACTATGGCATTAAAACAATATCACCACATACCTCTTGGAGAGGAATTTTGTAAATAGAAACAGACTCCATAAAAGTAGACTTACTACATCTCAAATAAGTAAAAAAGCAAGGGCTTCTGTCATAGTTTTCTCTAATACAAGTTTACCTAGTTGACTCCAGAATGCTCAGAGTTAATTACTATATAGAGAGGATATGAAACATTCTTATATTTTGGGAAATTGTACCAGGATAAAATTATTTGTGTGTCTTTTCATGTGTAATGCCTTATGCTAAGCCCTTAACTAAGGTGTCCTTTACATCTGAGACAGTTCTCTCCTCCCTTATGTTCCTGTATTGAATTCTAGTAAGTATCTTTGAGATAGCTATTATCGCCTATGTAGAGATTATTACATCCATTTTCATATAATACACATTTTCTTGAGGCCAGAGTTCAATGATTTGTCAGGATCATACAGTTAGCTAGTGGTTAAGTGAAATCTGAAAGGATAATTGATTCATAAGCTCATAGACTTACCCAAAATCTAAAGAAAAATGTAAATGACTAAGTTACCAATCAAACCTCTCCATTTTTAAGAGAAAAACTGAGTCCCTGAAAATTTAATTTAGAAGGAATCTTAATATCAATATTCATTTTATATCTATGTATTTCTATGTAACTGTGGGTTACATTATAATATATAATGTAACAATAACATATAACTTGATTGGTTTTGTAATTTTCAACATCTTTGACTTAACTTGACTAACTTTATTCTCTAAATGGTCCTATACAGTGGATATAAAAATACTTTCTACTTTTATAAGAAATAGCAAGCAAAGTAATTCATAGGTAATACATAAGTTAAATATTACGCTATAAAATCTAAAACTAGTACATTAAGTATGAAAAACAAAAGTAAACATTATAAACCTTAGTTCCTAATGCAGAGCTCTTGAGTAAAATTTAAAATGTATGAAGGCAGAAAAATTTATGAACTTCACACAGAAAATAATTTGTGAATACAAAAATTGTATCATAAGGATTGAAAAATAAAATTGTTTCATTTGTATCTTAATCTTCCACTCAGCTCTATAGAACTTAAAGAATATGAAAGTTCTCGTAATGTCCCCAGTCTAATGTTTACTAGGCACGAAATGTACATTAGGTTTATTTGTGAGGGCAAATACATATTTTTCAAAATTAAAATATGCATATCCAAGTTCCATTCATAAAATTTATTTCAGTCCATAAGTGCCCATAGTTAAAAATACAGGTGTAGCTGTGAATCTTCACATAAAAGAGAGGACAGGCCAGAGAAATGAAATGACTTGCCAAGCTAGAGAGTGCAAACCAGTCTTTACCTGTCCAGTGTACTGTTCGTGTATTTGATACTGCTTTATGAGCCTCGTTTTTTTTTAGACCTAATTGGTTTATGGGAGTAAAGTTCATTGAAAGGACAGACCACTGTGTCTACCCCAAAGCCCAGATCAGAGTTAAAACTACAATTTTTGAAGCAATTGTGTAAGGAGACATAGATACATGAGTATAATAATATAGGCAAATTGGAAACTTCACATGCAATCTAAGGATTAACTTAAGAATTAACTGGCAGAGGGGGGGAATATAGATATATATTAGTCTACAAAAGGAAAAAATACTTTTATTAAATTATACTTAAGTGTTCAAATTTAGTGTTACTTTTTTTGTGAAGATGATTAAATGCATTTTCATATGTAACTGTATTACTTTTGTCATTTCTAAACTTTATAGGCTCTCCCAATATAAACTACCCTTTTCTACATGCATTATTAAAGCTTTATTTGTTGTTATATTTTCAGAAATTTTATTTTAACCTGTCTTTTTAATTTTAAAGCTATGTTATCCTAATGATGTCTTCATGTGTATTAGGCAAAGGATATACTTATTGCATTTAACACTTCTTCATAGGCCACTTTTATTTTAAATAATTTTGATATATGATCTTACAACAGATAGATGTAGATTTCTTCAACATTAGCAAAGTCTCGGATAAAGGTACATTTATAGTTTATCTCCAAGTCTGTTTCCTACAATTATTCATTCCAAAATTTTATTTAATCTTGAAAATTGATGATCAGCCAAGTTTTTCATTTTAGAATGCATTCTATTGTTATTAGTATTCATTTGATTTTATTGAGATTTTAAATCACAAATTAACTTGACATTTTATTTTCATGACCTTAGGGAAGGTAGAGAAAGCAAACTGATAATCAAAACAACTTCTCTAAAACTAGTTCACATTCCTATTAGCAATGTGTTTCTTCTTTGATAGCTACTTACTAAAACTTTCAGCTGTGGTTTGTTGTTTGATATTATTCCAATTTCTCAAATATGCTTTTTAGCTTTCTATGGGGCCATTTTAAAAATCTTTTGATTTTTTATTTTTTTGCTTGTTTGCATTATGGGAGTTATATGACTTGAAAGATGTTTGAGAAAATAATGTTCTTATTTTATTTTCTCTTAAAAGACCACATAGTGGATACACTGAAAATGAAGTTTATCAATTTAGTCAATAATTCAAAAATATAAAGAAACTTCAAATTAAGCTGATTTTTAATTTTTAGAAGTGATTTAGTTTTTATTTTTTAAACTATATTTTCACCATGCAGAAATGGCCTCTCTGAATCCATTATCAGAAGTATAATTTGAATCTTACCTAAATGTTAGTAATGAATTTATGCTGAGCTACTTGCAATTTCTAATATTGAGTTCTGTGTTGCTAAAGGCTGCATATACAAGATAAGGGATCAAAGCTAGGAAAACTGGCAAAAAAAGGATATACAGCTGACTCTTTGGAGGCAAAACAAACTCTACCTTGAATTTATTAACTCCATACTCTAAGGGACCTAACTATGTATTCTAGATAAAATATTTACTCAGTGTTCACAGATATGGAGAAATCTGGAGTTAAGGATTTTGGCTGATTCTAAATCAAAACAGCTGAACTGATTCAAATGTTTTGTGTAAATAAATTTGCATCAAGCCTGCTAATTTGTGTGCCAACTTTCAGCTTCTTAGTTTTTAAGATTATGGAAATGATAAAACCTCTCAATGAAGTTTGTAATAGAAATGCTGATAGGCTCATAATTACCTGTATTGAATTCATGTTCAATGCTCTTTTGACAGCTTTTTAAAAAACTTTCATCTATAAATCCTGCCAGTACTTGAGTATTCTTTTATTTATTTAATCTTTTTAAAGGAGGTCAAACAGAAACCCTTAAGATCAATTTTCTAGAAAAGTGCTAGAATTATCTTTAATATCTGTGTTAGCTTGGCAGCGTTCATTAATATATTAACAAGTAAATATCAGAAATGACATTTTGACCTTATTTTTTATATATTCCCAATTTTTGAGTTCTTAGAAATTAGCCATTTTTCAATAATTTGAAGATTACTATTTATTTTTCTGTCTTCACAAAAATTATTAAAAATTCCCTAGTTTAGAAAGATGTTATATTTTAATTATGTAATGCTTTCTAAAGCAAATTCACAAAGGCCTGAAAAGAAATTGGAAGATGTCAGATATATTTGGTTTTATCATTTGCTATTTCATGTAAATATCGAATTAATTGTTTCTATAAGTTTCTTTTGGTTAAAGTAAGATTTAGTATATCACGCTTTATGTATTAGAACAGTGTTATTTTGAAGTGAATATTATGGGATTGATATAATTTAAGTTGTGAAGGATACAGTGATTACTAAGTTTTATTTCTGCAAAACAACTGGTGGCTTATCTATATCAGTTCACATTCCTTCAGCTATCAATTATTTATTGAGAACGAGTATGTATCAGATTCTTGACTAGACTTTGAGAATACAGAAATGAAGGTCTAGTCCCTATCCTAAAGGAAGTCAGTCTATTTGAAGCAGGCTTTCTGTGTTCATGATACCAAAACAAACTGATTATTGTAAAATTGTTTAGTTCTTCAATGGAATTTTCTTCTCATATAAATATCAGTGTAGTGTATATATATATATATATATATATATATACCAATTTATTTGTATATAATATATATAGTATCTTTACCATATCACAGGTAAATATAACATTCTACAGATGCTGTTTGTAACTTTCCAATTAAAGGCATCGTTTTTGCAATCTAACTTTATGTAATTTTCCCTTGTAATTTCCAATTAAAATGTTTATTGACTCCCATCTGTTCTGCCAACTGATATTAACTAGTTTACCCAGTATTAATGAAGATCCAACATGTATTTCTTTAATAGCGTTTGTACAATTATATAATCAGTTGTGATCAACAAATTGTGCTCTTATACTTTTTGTTTTGTTTTGTTTTAATGTTTGTTCCTTTCTCAGAACTCTTCCTTGGCGTCTTAATACTTTCAATTTAAATTCAAATCTCTGTCCTTTATTTCATGATTCTCATGAAAGAAGCCTGAGCTGACTTTCAAGGTCAACACCTAGAAAGAGCAAGAAAATTAACTAAATATAAATATAACAGATTTAGTCATTTTTTTCCGTTTGTTATTGTTGTCTTTACTGAAGATCTGTGTTGGTGAAGCAATTTTTCAATAAGGGCATTATGTTTTGTTTTGATTTTAATCTGTGAAGTTAAGAACAATAAGTGAAGATATGATGGGGAAGATACTCTCGTTTCATCAATGCTAATCAGCTACACAGGAGTTTAGTAAAATGATCTATCTTTACAAAGTTTGGAGAGTCATCAAATTTTATCATGTATTTTACATTTTTCTTATTCCTACTAGGTATATCATTTGATGATTCATGTTATTCTGATAACTGTACCTACACATTACTTCAGAACTACCAAATTATCTCCTGATTCTCTTTCACATTCTATAAAGCACATTTCTTGGTGATCTAATAATGACATTTTGCAAGAAGCCAGATTTTATGTTTATTAACACAACAAATATTAAAGGTGTTTTTCCTATTATTCAGCCTCAAAATCTTGACTACTAATGTAAGATTAGAACTATGCATTTCCATATCTGTGTGAATTGCTATTTTCTTCTGCTTTGATAATGTTAATGAATAAAGTACATTTTGAAGCTGAAGATAAAATGGCTTTGAGTAACATGCATTGTTTTACTTAACTTTATGCAACTAAAGGAAAGAACTTTCATGTGTTTCAGGGTGAATTTTCAACCATCTTTATAACACATAGCATTAAGATTACTTATTTAAATCTTATACTAATTCATGTGAGGTGATTTGCATTACACGCTTATTTGGTTCCATCAATATCCCAACATCAGTATTTAAGATTCCTCTTTTTTGTATTTGGCATAACAAAGAAGAAAGTGGTCCTTTTACATTTAACAAAGCTGTATTATGCAAATAAACTGCTATAAACAATATATCTCTTTGTTGCATTTCAACTCATTTTGTTTTTCCTTCTTAAATTAAAACTCAATTTCATTTTCTAAGTATCACTGACAATTTATATATAACAATATCATAGCATGGACTGCTTGCCTAAAATGCAGTGGAGAGGCTCTCAAGTCAGCTTGTTTTCTCTTAGTACAAAAGAGAATCCCAGCAGAGGTATCTAGAAGAGGTATAGCCAGCCAAAAACAATAAGTATGTGAGGTAATGCAATTGATAATTAGTGAGATTTCATCATTCTACAATGTATATGTCAGGCTGAACATCCCTGTGAAAATTTGAAATTCAAAATACTCAATAATTTGAAACTTTTTGAGGTCTGACATGATTCCACAAATGGAAAATTTCATATCTGACCTTATGTGATGACTCGTGGTCAAAATGCAGTAAAAAATTATTTTCATAAACAAAATTATTAAAAATATTTAGAAAATTACATTCAGACTATGTATATTAGACAAATTATATTCAGGCTATATATATGTTAGAAATATGTATATATATATAATGCATATGAAACATAAGAATCTTTTTGTTTAGACTTGGGTTCCATCCCCAAGATATTTTATTTTGCATATACACATACTCCAGAATTTTAAAAAATCTGAGATCTATGAAACATCTCCTTCCAAGCATTTTGAACAGATACTCAATCCATACTTTAAACTATCATGTTGTAGCGGACACATATGTACAATGTTATCTGTCAAATTTAAAAGAAATAATTAAAAGCTCAGTTTAAGGTGAAAAAATACCCTAAAAAGCCATAGAAACATTTTTCCTTTTCACCCCTCTCTTACACTCTCTGGGCCACACTGTCACTTTTCAAGTGTTTTGTTGTGTTTTGTTTGTTTGTTTGTTTTGCATGTTTTCCTCTTTCACATCTACAGGCCAGCTCCCTAGGACAGGGTCTTGTTTCTGCCCCATCATTGCCTTAACTTGAGAGTGATACTGTGTTGCCTCCATAGTACTACTTTTCCATGAAATTCTACGTGGTCCAAAAACTTTACTGCAACACACAGTCTCTGTTTGTTTTATTTCACTTATAGAGGTATACCACATTGATTGACTTTCACTTAAATAACTGTAAGACACAAACAAATGGGGTCACGTTTGACTCAAGTGATCTTTACCAGCTCAGCAAGCTCTCTAAGAATGTTTAGACAAAAGCAGCAAACTTTCTACATATGCATCATGTACTTTTTAAACCCCAAATTTAATGTGTAAGGGCAGAGGGAAAGCTTTTCTTCCTTCCTCTTTGAAGGTGCTCTGAAATGACTATCAATAAAGAGATTAACAGAGAGAAAATAACATAAATTTTCTACTGTGCAAATGAACATGAAGGAAGTCCCACAAAGAAGAGACTCAAAGAAAAGCCAGATGGTTGAGGCTTAAGTACCTTCTTTGTAGAAGACAGGGAAATAAGAGGGGGCAGGGTAGTGGCAGTAGTTAATTTTAGGGGAAGTAAATGATTTACAGGGGGAGATACTAACTTCCAGAACACAATGACCTGGGAGAAATTTCCTCTGAGCTCTTGGGGAAGTGACAGCAAGGTGAGTGACAGAACTTTGCCGTGAACAAAAGTCATCTTATTATTCAGATGATGTTTCCCAGTAAATGATTCAAAGCTGTCCTTGGGCAAATAGATAAAATTCTATGCATGTGTGGTTTTTAGTCTCTTGTCTTCCTTAGTGGTTAATCTTTCCAGGGTATTTGATTAATCTTTCCTGGCTATTTCCCGGATATTACATTAATTGAATTCATTTTGGAAAGAAGTTTTATTAGTCAGATAAGAAAATTCCAGAAAAAGTTCTTCTCTATACTTGGGGAAAAATAAGGGATGGCTGGGGGAAGAAGAGGAGGGGAAGGACAGAAAGAGACCTTGGTTCTGAATCTTATTTCTGAGGCCTTCCTATTTCACTTCAAAGTATTCAGTATTTTATAGGGTGAATAAACACAATGTAAAACATGAAGTCTATGTATTCTTGTTAGTTAGATATTCAGGCACAAATATCTCTAATTTATAAAATCTATGCCCTATATTTTATATCAATTTTTATTATAGTTAACTTTTCTCCAAAGAGCTTGTGAAAGCACTTTTGTCAGTAAGACAAGTCATTAGGCATTTTTAATTTGTCTGCTTCTTCATTTCTTTGCTCATCTTCATGGCAGGTAAAGAAACCAATATTAATTGTCACCCCAATCACAGTGCAATTATCTTGGGATAAACTCTGCTTAACCCTGGTTAGTAATTCCTTTCATATGTGATTGCATTCTATTTGCCAATATTTGATTCATTTTAACTCTGGATTCACTCTAATTTTTTTTTCCTTTTGGTTTAGAAATTTAGACTAAGAAAAGCATATTTGTTTAAATTACCTTCTAATATATTCTTCGTGTCTTTTTCTAATTATATTTTGCATCAGGTTGGGGTTTTATAATGTCAATTATATTTATTTCTATGAATAGTATTTATTTGACTGATTTGCTAATATTTATACCAATCATCATCCTATTATAATCTACATTTCTTTCTTTCTTTTATTTTAAACAGAATCTTGCTGGAGTGCAGCGGTGCTATCTTAACTCACTGTAACCTCTGCCTCCCGTATTCCAGAAATTCTTCCTGCCTCAGCCTCCCAAGTAGCTGGGATTACAGGCACCTGCCACCACACCCCACTAATTTTTGTGTTTTTAGTAGAGACAGGGTTTCACCATGTTGGCCAGGCTGGTCTCAAACTCCTGACCCCCGGTTATCTACCCGCCTCTGCCTCCCAAAGTGATGGAATTACAGGCGTGAGCCACTGCACTTGGCCTAATTAACGTTTCCTATTTTATATTTCATACATATATCTTTTATTTTTGTTTTCACCCAGAGTTTAAGAATCTTGTTAATATTTTTTCTAGGATTAAAATTGCAGACATAAATATTAAGCATTTTTTTTCTAAATTTATTTCTGTTTAGTTTTACTACTTTTATTTTGTTTCCTTTGCTGCCTTACAAAATTTAAGGAGAGGAATTCCAATGTGTTTGTATTTATGTGTCTGTCTTACTATGGAATGTATAACATTTTTTTCTAAGTACTTATTTTAAAAACTTAATTCACTATGTTGAAAAATTATAATTATTTTAATTTTGGTTCTGAATCTCCTTCATTTAGTAAGTGCATATGAGAATTTGTTTTATTTTATAATTGTATATTTTTTGTTATTCCCAACTTTAAAACATTCTATTTTGTTTGATATGATGTGGGGCAAGGCTTTTTCATTCACTAAGTATATCTACATCACTCAATATGTAAATGTTTTTTTAAAAATGTTTATGTAAGTTGAGATTAATTTTAATATTGCCCATTTGTTGCAAACTCTTTATGTCTTGATAATTTTTGTATTTTATGTTTCGTAATATTATTTGAGATCTTCAATTTCTACTATACTTTTGAATCATTATTTTCTTTGGGTGTTATCTGAAATATAAAAATGTAAATTTTAAGTTTTAATTAGATTTTTGTGACATTTTTACTTCAATAAGCATTTAAAGACCTTCTGTTTTTTAAGCCTACCATTAGATTAGTATGATTGAATGAATATTAAATAGTTAAATGATGATCTCTACATGCAATCATATAGTTCACAATTCATTCTAATGGTAAAAAAAATGTTAGCAAACAATTCTAATATACTTTAAAAACAGTTTTATAAAAGAGATAGAGAGCACTATGGGAGTTAGACAACAATGATGAACTTCTCTGAGAAAGAAAAGGTAAGATTTTTGATAAAATTATGATTTCAGGAGTGTACTGGTGTTTCCCAAGTAATGATTTGAGAGCATGAGGAAAAGCTGCACTGCAGACCCAAGGACTCTGATATGCACCATCTTTTTATCAATAGTCCTTTCTAAATCTGCCCCAACACCAAGCAGAGTTTTTATGCAGACTAGTCCTTACAAAGTCACCAGATGACAATGGAGTAAATACATATTATGCCTCCATGTAGTGAACTTTAAAACAAAGAGTGTAGGCCAGGCATGGCGGCTCACACCTGTAATCCCAGCACTTTGGGAGGCTGAGGCAGGTGGATCACACTCAGTCAGGAGTTTAAGACCAGCGTGGCCAACATGGTGAAACCCCATCTCTACTAAAATACAAAAAAAATTAGCCAGCCACAGTGGCAGTTGCCTGTAATCCTAACTTATTGGGAGGATGAGACAGGAGAATCCCTTGAATCCAGGAGGCGTAGGTTGTGGTGAGCCAAGATCACACCACTGCACTCCAGCCTTGGCAACAGTGAGACCCTGTTTCCAAAACAAACATACAGACAAAACTCAAGTATATAAAATTTCACGTATACACTATAAACTTGTACAAATATTATGTATTATTCTATTTTACCTCTCATTCAAGGAGCTCACTATTTTTCAAGATGGCCCCAAATCTCTCGCAGATACAGAAGCTATGTTACTACTGTGATTCTCTGTGACTCTGAAATTGGTTGCTGTTGGCTAAATTTCTCCAATTAAGCTTATCCCTATTGGAAAGTTTTAGATATATTTAATATTAACCACAAAGTTCTAATTAAAATTATTGCCACTGATATGTTAACAATTGGATACATTTTTACCTCTGTTTCACTCCTGTTCCTATTCTTGAAACAAGTCTAAATCTGTAGTCTCAGAGGAAAATGCTTCCTATGTATAATCTTAGAAAATCTAGTGGCTCAGTAGTACAGACAGAATATGGAAGAACCAGTGTTACTGAACACCTTAGAATTTAATCAGTTTATACTTACTACAAATAATAGAATTTAGGTATTTTTCATCCCCCATATTTTTATCCTTGTTATTGTATGTGTGTGTATGCTTGTTTATTTTGCTATCTCATTCAATTTTTGCTATTCCTAAAACAAACCTTAAATTCTTTTTTTCTTTTTTTGTTAACCATCTTTCTGATAATCAACACATTTCACAATTGGACTCTTACCACCCACTCTAACCATGTACTTTACTGGCACTCTGCAAAAATCATGGCTCAGTCTTATTAGTAGAGTCTTTACATTTCTTAAATATTCATTGGTTTGTACTAAACTGTTTCTAGTTTAAAATGTATGTGCAGAATATTCATCTTGTAAAAATGCTATCTCTCCTCTCTAGAAAAATTTCTCTAAATGCTCTCTAGCCAAAATTAAACCCTTCCTTCCTTACCCCTACCTTAAATTTCATTTGTATCTGAATTCTAATTCTTGCCGTATCTGCTTTGTATTCAAGTAATTTATGCGTATTCTATCTCTCTCATGTAACAGAGAAATATGAAAAGCCAATGTCTGTGTTCTTAATTCTATAACTGTATTGAATTTTGTGTACTGCATTCTATAGGCAGAAACTTAATAAATGTTGGCAGTTTTAAATGAGGTGGAAATACAATAGAATATTAATTGACCTAGTATTTTCTCACATTTAAAACATTATTTGATCTATTATTTTATTTTTATTAGGTAAATCATTAATGCCTGAAATTTTGTCTCTTTTTTCTTGTCCTCTAATCTTTTCTTATAATATATTGAGTTCTAGTTCTTCCATGATATTCTCCAGCTTATCATTTGATTTAATTTTGTGCCATTAAACCTGTTCTATGCTAATGTTCTAATTTCCTTTAGTTTGTTCTTTTAAAATCTGTTTTAGAATTTGAAATGTCTCTTGAAGACTTGCTTGTATTTCTGAAATTTCTTGGATGCATTGTTTCAGGTTACTTACTTTCACAAAGAAAGAAAAAATAAGACAGCCTTTAGTGAATAATTCTGTTACATTTATTTCTCTTCAGCATTTTCAAATCCTCAAAGTATGTCATCATAATTCATACATAAATCCCTATCTTCATAAGCTTGCAGTTTTCTTTGAGGAATAAAACAATAAGGAGAGTTCAAGATATCATTGAGATTTGTTTCCAAAATATTGATGTAACAACTTCCTACTAAATCTATTAAAATTATCTTTTACAAAAAGACCATATTTTTTCCAATCATAACTTTCATACTAGTTTTATTTTCTCCTCTGTCTCTATTATATTACATTCAAATTGTGAGAGTTGAAGCAGATATTTAAAATCCCATGCATTTTGGGAACTAGCAACTCTATGTTATTGTTTGACTCAAAAATTGTTTTTTCCTTGTTGCAATATTTATTTCATGAATTCTTCTCTTTAGCTTTACAAATGTAAAGATGTTTTTATATTTCTTCTTTTAATCTTTGCTCTTGGACATGAGATTCTTTTGGAGGACTGGTAATACTGCACCACGCTTTTATCCTGAGAGGCACCATTGCCTGTTACTTACTTTGATATCTGCTTAAAGTTCCTTCACTAATATTTTATTTTTTTCTCTAGGCATCCAATAATTAATTATTATCAAAGCAATTCATCATTTTATAATATGTTTTTATATTTGTATGTTGGGACATATATTTAGAAAGAACCAACTATTTAAAAAATTCCTTTCTGTAGGGTCCAGCCCTACCGGGTTCTGTGACCCCCTCCCAGCTGGCGAGGAGATGAGAAATTATAGAAATAAAAGACACAAGAGACAGAGATGGAGGAAAGAGAGTTTGGGCCCAGGGATCCACAGCTAGCCAAATCTCAGAGACTAGCAGTGGCCCCAATGCCGGGACGGGATGCTCTCACTTTTATTGAGTTGCAAATCTGGGGGCAGGGTAGGTAGGGCGTGATCTTGGTAGTGGGAGATTGGGGGCAGGGTAGATAGGGTGTGGCAGTGATAGGGTCAAGTACATCATGCGTCATTTACTTAGGGGCTCAGGAATTTCTGGCACCTGAAATAAGGTAAGGAGCATAATGCATCAGTACTTTTTCCATACTTACCAAGAAACAACTAAAACATTAAGATTTATATTACTATTACTGATTATCTTTTCCAAGAAAAAAGGAACCAGGTGCAGAAGCAGAACATGAGAGTAGACATGGAACATGGCCACTGAAGCAAGCATCACATAGAGATAGTTAAACCCCCGGATGTCTGGGGGGTTTAACAGCCATCAGGCCTTACCACAAGTGCTTGGAGAAGCAGAATTTTCTCCTAACTTCCCCACGAAGGAGATGTCTCTGCCATTTTGGACATCTCCTTCCCTAGCTGGCTAAACAGCAGGTGGTTTCACAGCGCTGGTGCTGCGGCACAGTGGAGGTGCCCCCCAGCAGCCCTTATACGGGTGTGACAGAGGGGGTAGAGCATCTTGCCTTAGTGTCATTCATTTCACAATGTCACCTCAGGTTCACACTTCCGACCTAAGAAGCATTAGTAAAAGAATTAAGATCACCTATGAATAACTAAGATTACATATGAATAACTAATAACTACTACAGTTATATTTCTAGTTACTTCCTTCTTCATTATTTATATGGAAATAGGCTGGGGCCTTTTGCTCCTGCCTCAACAATTATGGGATCTCCCCCCTACACCCTTCCTACAGTATTCATACAGTAAGCATCAGTTTCATTATTTGATATCGATGTCAGTTTATGATGGCTTCTCTCTCCACTCTTGATTCAAAGGTTGCTAAATAAATTAACCAAAACATATTTTTAGTTATGTTTTTTAACCTGACTTTTTTTGCCATAAAAATAAACTTTAGTAAAAATAATAGGACCTACTTGGGCGTGGTGGCCAGTGCCTGTGGTCCTGGCTACTCATGAGGCTGAGTCAGAGGAATCGCTTGGGCCTTCGAGGTGGACATTGTAGTGTGCTGGGGTCACGCCATTGCACTCCAGCTTTGAGATAGAGCAAGACTCCATCTCAAAAAAATAAATAAATAATGATAATAACGACCACAATCAAGTGAAAGCTTTATAACTTAGTAGAACTTTCTTCACTTGCCTTGTTTTGACTTACTTCTTGGTTAAGTGGGAAGGATCCAGAAGGTGATAGAAGTGGTACACTCCAGCAAGTGTATTTTACTTCTCTTGCTTCAAGAACACAGGGAATGTTAAGATTCTGAAACTAGTATTCAGTGCTTGGGTGGATGTTACAGGTGAATTAGTATTTCCCAAACTGGCATCCTTTATATAAATGGAATTGTAACAGTTTTCCATAGCATAGATGAATCTGACATTTTTTTTTTAGTGATGCAATAATTTCCGATGCCAAGTTTTTGACTTAAAAAATTTAATAGATTTCATAAGACTTCCTAGTGAAAACTGCTATTACATTGTAATCAAAAGCAAGCATGATAAAATAGCTATAAAAATTATGACACATAGGTAGCAAAGTTCTGTAGTTTCATAGAACAATTACCACCAAGAACAAAATGGAGAAGAGACAATTTTTCAAACAATAGAGTCTACCCTATTTTAAAAATTAGATAATCATTTTGCTTTAATAACTGAAAATTTATTACAGTGAGATTTATTTAATTATAAAAATTGAAATATTCTGATGATTTAAATTTATGCATCACACTTGAAGTTCCAGGATAACAAAGACTATACTAAGCACATAGAAAAGAAAAAGTATTTAAACAAATCCTATGTATTGATTTACATTTTAATTTGTAACATTCTGTGAAATGTAATAGGAACATACATCTTTTATTCCAGGATATATGTACATACTGGCAAACATAAAGAGTGTACAGCATATAGCAGTTAATGTAAATATTGTAGGTCACATATACTTTAATACTGAAAACTGATTTTGATTATGTTATTTGGCATATTAAACAGTTCACTATTATTAATATTCTCACTACATATTCAATGTCATATGTTAAAATTATGGAGAAAATTTGTTTATAGAGAAGCAGCTGCTGCATATGACAACCCTAGGCCTGAATGAAAATAATATTGTTTAATGGGTTTTGCAGAATTTTGGATCACTTTGTTTTTCAAAACTATGCATTATTTTAAAATAGAAATGTGTCATATTTCTAATATACCTTCTCTGTTAAGGTCAAAATTTTGCTAGGATAATTATGCCAACATCCACCAAATTTTTAACATCTGTAGAAAATTCTGAAAGTCTGTCATTTATCTGCACAGCATCTGAAAACCTAACTTCAAATAAAAATTAAATGCTCTGTTCATAGTCGTGGATGATTTTACCTTTTAGGGAGAAATTTGCTTTCTTTATTTTTCTAAGTTGATGCTTAATTCTTTTTAGTGTTCTTCATAGCTTTCTTTGTACAGGCCTGGTCTTTAGATGTTGTAGATCATTCTGAGTTTTATTCTACCTCTCTTCTCTCAGCTATGCAATTCTACTCACTGAGGAGGACCAGACTTTTGTCTTTGTTTACAATATTTCTTTTGAGTTCAACACATGTATATTTTGCTGTTCAATAAACTGTCCTGCAGATATTTGAAACTCAATAAACACCGACGGTAACATTTTATTTCTACCTACCTGCATCCAGAATCTGCTCTATTTTTTCTATTAAATACTTTCATTATCCTGTCACTTGTCCATCACAGAGAATGTAGAATTTTCTCTCTCTTAGCACTCAGTGTTGTCCAACTGAAACCTAATGAGAGCCACCTGTGGAATTTTACATTTTCTAGTGGCCTTTTAAAAAGACAGAAATAGGATAAATTATTTTAGTAATTTATTGTATCCAATATGTCAACAATTTTATCATTTTATATGTAATTAATATAAAATACATTGATGAAATATTTTACTTTCCTTTTATCTCTATATTTAAAATTCAGTGAGTGTTTTGCACCTTCAACACATTCAAATTCAGATATTATTTTTTTGTAGAAAAATACTTCCTGTATACTTAGATATCAAAAATACTTATGGTTGAAACACTATATTTACATAGAAAGTTATTTAGGGGTAATTTTTTAAAATTTGTTAAGCTGAAAAAATTGTGGGAAAATTCTTTTTATTAGCATTCACATTCAAATTAACAAAACTTACTTATAAATGATATAAGAATTAATTTGACTTATAATCAAAAGCATACCAGTTTCACCACAAATTTTATTCCACATAAGTATATTATTCAACTTTCATGTCATATTAGTTTTATTTACATTAAGTTGAAAGGGGTATTGTGTGTACTGAATTTATCTGTATCTAATATTCATATGCTTATTATAGATTTTGTAGATAATTTACTTATTAATGTTAACTACAATAAGATATTATGGATATGTATTAACATTAATACTATGATTCCTTTTTATTACAAAATATTGATTTTCAGAATAATGTCTCATATCTGTCTAGCAAGTTAGCAAATTAGCTTTTCCTTTAACTGAAGCTTAAATTTAGGTCATGTACATTTCCTATATCAGTAAGAGGACATAAATCACACTACTGATTTTATGTTTTGATTATTGAGTGTTTTCCAAGCATTTGTTTTGTAAGTACTACCATAATAAATATTTGTAAAATGTATCCCCAACTCAATCAATAAGTATTGGGAAAAATATTTCAATTCATTGGTTTCTCTTTCCTACAACAGTTTCAGAAACTGGTGATAATCTGTGTATTGTGCATGTATCTACCAAATAACTTTAAAAATTGTATCCACGATACTGGAAAATAATGCAGTATCTCTTGTTTTTACATTTCAAGAAATCCTGATATTTGAGCTAGCACAGCCACAGCAAACCATCTGTCATGATTAACTCATATTAACTCATATCTAGCTGAAATATTTATTTGACAGATGCAATTTTAAAAATCTATGTCATGAGTTTGATATTTAGGCTATGAGTGTACATTTCTTCATAAATTTGGAAGCTCTTTAAACAAAATATGTATCAGTTTTAGTTTGCACAGTGTTATTATATCGCATGCCTCATCTAAAACTAAAGTACTTGCCATTTTTCCAATTTTGTGTCAATTAAAACTTGATTATAGAAATTCTGTGATCTACATGCAATTGATTACTTAAATGAAGATATTTACTTTTTATTATTTTTCATTCTTTCACTTATAATGTTCTAATAAAATTGTCATAACTAAAATAGTAATTTATTTTACTATTTTTGCACCTAAAAATGTTTTTTTCTTGTTTTTTTTTTTTTTTTTNTGTGTGTGTGTGTGTGCACACGCACAGGTATTATTTTATTTCTAGCCAAAGTTAAAATCTCAGATGTTTTTAAAATTGTTTTTAAAATTTGGACATACACTTCTAAATTAAAATGACTAATTTCTTGAATTTTTTACCTATCAAATTTACTACCTCTTTGATGAAAATACCTTCAAGTATAACCCATTACATGACCACTTTTTTTACATATAGCTTTTCTATTTTGTTCAGAGGCAGCAAATTACAATTCCCTTCATGATCCAAATTTCAACATAGCTTCTTCAGTATTTTTAAAAAAAAACTTCCAAAGTCACACTAACTTCATCACTAGTTAATTCTGCATCAATACAGCAGTAGCTTTTTGTTTTGTTTTGTTTTGTTTTGTTATTTATTGATTTATTTTTAGACAGGCTGCCTCTGTCACCCAGGCTGGAGCACAGTGGCACAATCTCAACTCACTCCAACCTCTGCTCCTGGGCTCAAGGGATTCTCCTGCCTCAGCCTTCCAAGTAGCTGGACTACAAGTGCATGCCACCAAGCCCAGCTAAGTTTTTGTTTTGTATGATTTGTAGAGAAAGGGTTTCTCCATGTTGCCCAGGCTGATCTTGAACTCCTGAGCTCAAGCTAGCCACCTACCTTGGCCTCCCAAAGTGCTGCGATTACAGGCATGAGCCACTGTGCCCAGACAGCATTTTTTATTATTATTCAGTTGAAACTTGGCTCATATTTATAAGCCAGAAGAATAAATATATTATGTTGAAATAACGTTTCAATTTTATTACACCAAAAAGTTTTCATGAGCAGCACTGTTATTTGTACTTTTTGCCTACTAAAATTTTCAAATAAATGCCTTACAATGTTAAAAGAGTGCATAGGAGAAAAACAATACAGGCTGTATCCACCCACTCAGAATGACTAGATCAATGATAAGTTTATCCATAGTGCTAGAAGTGATACAAACACTTGAGAAATGTCCTAGGATATAACAATAGTATCTTATATGATAAAGCAAACTTAAATCTGTTCTTACCAAAATAATAAAGTTGTATTCATCAGAAAGTTTACATTGCTTTGTTTTTTAAATATATTTTAAAGGTAAATTATTAACATAAAACATAATAAACAATTAATTCCTCAGTCATATAAGAGATGCCACATTTTGCATCCTCAATAGCTACATGTGGCCAGTGGCTACCATATTGGAAAGCACAGCTTGATCCTATCTTCTCAGTTATCTATCCATCCTAAATATTTTACAAAGCAATGCTCCTGCTTCCATACGCAACTTCAATATCTTTATTCTATATGTGTATGAGACTTTTATTACTGTCT
>NW_016107565.1:2372541-2427353 GCF_001604975.1 Cebus imitator | reverse complement strand
ATACAATATTATGAAATAGATTTATACTATAGCTTTAAGTGGAACCAGGGGAAAACACAGCAGCCTTCTGTTAGAAAGGATAACCCACCCCAGCACATACATTTCAAAATGAAATTGATATATTATCTTTTATCATTCATTGGCTTACCCTGGAGCTTGGATGTTTCCATTTATAAAATAGCAAAGAAATCCAGGTCATTGACAGATTAACACAATGTCACATAAAGAGTTCATTGCATTTCATATATGCAGTCTTGTCTATGTGTTGTTGTTCTTCGGGGAAATTCAATTAACCTTAGCTTTCACAACTTCTTTACTCTGCAATTGCACCTAGTTCAACTAATATGAGTCCCAGGTAGAGAAGACAAGGCAAAATTGAAGACACACAACTCTGAGAAATGATACCATCTTATTTATAGATACTGCTATGAGATAGTAATACCTTAGTTATTGTTTTCATAGAACTGATATGACTCACAGCTGTTTTCCTTAACAACTTTTGGCTAACGAAAAATGTACTGAGATCAACTTAATAAATATTTCCAGATAAGTAATATCTGCTCTCTTGCATAAAGCTGTAATATCATCAAACATTCTACAGGGTTTACTTCTATATGCTCATTTAATCATGATGGCAACACTGTTGTGTATGTATTACCATCTTATTTTGTATTAATTAACTAATTGCCTGGGTTCACAGCTAGTAAGTGCGAAAAACAAGATTTCAACTCACACATTTTGACTTGTAAAGTCTGTTCTTAACCCTCCCATATTCTTAACTACCATTCTGAATATAAAAAATTTTGCAGTTGTTGGAATTTTTTTTAAAAAGATTTTTCCATCAGGGAACTAGCATAATGCACTTAAAGAGTTTTTCACTAAATCTGTCAGTAGCATATTCTCATTGCCAATGAAGAATTAGTTCAGCAACCCAATATCATCTTTCATATTTAAAGTAATGTGGCTAATTTGGATATATGCGTTGTGCATTTCTTTTGTTTTATGGTGCTATAAATTCTGTAAGCACATGAAATGAATATCTAGTTTTAGACTTTAATGGATTTAATAAGCATTGAGTCCTAATTATGAGAAAAATCTAACTCAACTGAGTCAATCTTACAAATCAAATAACTTACTGAAGTTTTCATCTTTTAAAGAATGTTCTCATAACCCAGAATAAATACATTTAATAATATGTAGTTTTATTTATTGAGTTCAAGAAATATAAAATTTTCTTCTCTAATGAGGGTGTTTCCCTTTTAAAGAAGATCCAGTTGTTTGAATGGGAGCACAAGTCGGAAAAGAATATGCAGCATGGAGGATTTAGTGGAGTAAGCAAAGTCCTAACTTAAGAGTTTCCTAACTAAAGTTACATTGGCCTTAGCGTCATTGGAGGTTGAGGCTTTGGTGGAATATTAACTGACTCTAAGTATGTGGAGAGGCAGCCAGAAAACACTATCTCCTGCTTGATAAGCCGTGATATCTCATAAGTTCAAATAATATTTTCCTGACAAAAATGGCTGTACATGTAACTATGTACTATGAGAGGCTTTCTTTCCCCTTCACAGCATTTTTTCTTCCTTCCTTCCTTCTTTCCTTCCTTCCTTCCTTCTTCTTCTGCTTTTCTTTCATTTTTTCTTTTTATTTCTCTTTCTTTCTTCTTCTTTCTCTCTCACTCTTCCTTTCTTGCTCACCCTCCCTCCCTCCTTCCCTCCCTTCCTCCCTTCCTTCCTTCCTTCCTTTCTTCCTTCCTTCCTCCACCACCTTCCTTCTTTCCTTCCTTCCTCCCTTCCTTCCTTCCTCCCTTCCTCCCTCCCTTACTCCTTTCCTTCCTTCCTTCCTTCCCCCCTCCCTCCCTTCCTCCCTCCCTCCATTTCTTCCACCCTTCCTTCCTTCCTTTTTTCCTTCCATCTTTTTTTTTCCTTTCTTTTGACAGGGTTTTACTCTGTCACACAGGCTGGGGTACAGTAGCATGACTATAGTTCACTGTAGTTTCAATCTGCAAAATTTAAGTGATTCTCCCACCAAAGTCTCACATAGTAGCTGAGACTACAGGCACATGCCATCATTCCTGGTTTTTTTTTTTTTTTTTTTTTTTTTTTTTTNGAGGCCCATCTCAAATTCCTCTGCTCTAGCAATCTTCCCACCTCAGCCTGTCAAAGTGCTGAGATTACAGCTGTATAAAAGCTTAAAAATAAGAGCAAAGTTCCAAAGATAAAACTTGGGGACCGCTCATTACTAGAAATGGAAAGTAGGTGGGAATCTAATTAAAGAAATTGACAAGGAACAATTGATAGAAGCTGGAGGAGAGCCACAAGAGTTCGCTATATAGAAGACAAGCCTATTCAAGCAGGAGGGGAAGATGTACAACACTAAAGGCATTAAAGGTTAAAGGAAAAGTAGGACTTAGAAAAGGTTATTGGATTTTGGCCCTTGACAAATAACTCTTTAATGAGCTGTCTCAGTAGAATAGTGGAAGCATAAATCAATTTGCAAGAAATTAAGGAGAAAAGAGGTGATGAGAAAATGTAGCACAAACAGTGTTCATAATGAGTATACCATATGGCTATTGGAGGGGTAAATATGGCAGGAATTACCTGAGCTCTGGTAGCTAGAATGTATCTTAAATACATAATATTAATTGCAAGATAAAACACACACACACACAAAAACCAAAAACAAATTTACAAGTATGAGTGTCTGTATCTGTTTATGTGAGAGAGAATTTATATATGGACTAAAAGAAAATAACATCTGTGATGACAATCAATATAAAGCAGTAAGTAATTGAAGAGGTAAATAAAAAATATTTCTCTGTGGAAAAACAAAATAATTATAGTTATTTTAGATATAAAGATTCAAAGCCTTTACTTGGGGATAATCCTGGTTGTTTCTGGTTCCTCCACACAGACCTATAAATTCACTTTTTTTTCCCCACAAAACTGTTTTATTAATGGAGTACATTAATGCACACACAAAGACTCAAAAACATTCTTTTTTGTTGTAGTCAGTCAGTCAGTGTCTTCCCCAGTAGATGCATTCAATGATCCAGAACACATATAGGTCAATAGAATGTGTAACTTTGCACATCTTCTCAGTTTTCAGGGGTGAAAAAATGGCCTTCAGTTACTGCTGTCAGTATTAAGGCTAATAAAAGAAACTCAGCCTAATAATTCCCACTGAGAATTAAGAGTGTGATGAAAATCAAGAAATGCCACATATCTGTTTAATCATCCTTTGATTAAAATAGATGTATCTACATGCCAGAGCTGTGATAGTTATGAATATACAGTGCCGATCAAGGCATATCATTGTGGAGTTTAGAATGAATCTCTTTTAGCAGTCAAGCTTCATGGGGAACCAAGAAACACCTTAGAGAAAACAAACAGGAACTAAAGAAACTTACACCATGCAGTAAAATGTCTTATTGTGGGGATATTTTCAGAAACAAAGCACTGTTGGCTATGGGCCTAGAAACTCTCAAAATTTTATTATAAAAGTATTCCATGTAGGTTGGGCATTGTGGCTCATAACAGACCAATTCTGAGCACTTTGAGAGACCAAAGGCAGGCAGATCACTTGAGGTCAGGAGTTCTAGACTAGCCTGGCCAACACGGCGAGACTCCGTGTCTACACAAAATACAAAAATTAGCTGGGTGTGGTGGCACATTCTTGTAGACCCAGCTACTTGAGAGCTGAGACAGGAGGTGGTAGTTGCAGTGAGCTGAGATCACGCTGCTGTACTCCAGTCTGAACAACAGAGTGAGACTCTGTCCAAAAAATTAAAAATAACAAAAATAAAAATTATCTGTGTCATGTAGAAATGTAGCTATATTAAGTGCTCCTTTTTATTATTTATTATTTATATCTTGGTCAATACCTTTGTTTTCTTTCTAGATCAGACAATATCCTTGTTTGTGCAAAAACTATGGAATAGAGCTCCACTTATTTAGAATTGCATTTATATCACTTAATTGAAAAATCTCCTGAGTCTCTTCTTTTCCTTTTTGTTTTACCCTTTTATTAACCCTGTGAGGTATATCAATTTCCTTCACTTAGTGTTGGAAATTTTATTTCTTTAGTTTTCAAATTCATGAAAAAATTCCTATCATGATTCCCAATCATTGAAATGATTCCAAGTTTGTAGTTTGTATTTTTCATGTATTATTGTCTGTAACTGTAACATTATAACAATAGTGCACATACACTCACAGAGCAATTTCATCAATTAATGGTTCTCATTCCTATGTATTATAACCAAATGAGGACTTCTTAGAAAATGTTGTTGCCCTTATTCTGATACACAGTGAAAATGGAAAACAACAGAGTTAGACAATCTAATTCTTTAACTCAATATAGAATATCTCTATGGGATTTCTAAAGATAGGAGGCTAATTTTCTGTTTGTTTAAAGGTTTAAAAAAAATTTAAACTATTTTACAAAGTAGCTGTGTTTGACTGTTTAAAAACAGATTTCTATACTGAGTTTGAGATTTTTTTCTATAACTTTAAAATATGGTCCTAGGTGTACTTCAAAAAGCAACTTAGATTAGATGTAACTGTTTGTCCACCAGAAAACATTGCAACAATTTAGAAATACTGGCATGTTATTCCTTTTCCATGGTAGCTACCAATGTATTCTCAATGTTCCTTACAGATTTATTAATTCAATAAGCATCTTTTGAGCATAAACTCTGTGTCATCATATCCTATCTATAATGCATCTGTGTCGTATTAGAACCAGCTTATACCTGCTATGCAGAGTCAATTGGTATTTTCACATTGATATTTCCAAAATGTAAATGTTTACACTGTTAAAATTGGCCATGCTGCAAATCAGGGCAACTTCACCAACTTCCTACACATACAAATACACACACACACATATGTGTGTATGTTTATGTATGTACCTCTAGTATTAAAGTCATTGTTAATGAATCTCTTAGATGTAGCTCATTGAATTCTACCTTGATACTGCAAATTGGATCTATGCATTTCAAAGACTTCCATACATTATGCATCTCATCATGGATACCAATTTAGTTTAATCAGGTTATAATTGAAATGCTGTAAAGCTATTGTACATGGTGGCTCACTTAAAATTCAGTGAAGTGCAGTTCAAAAGACATGTGTTGATGACTTATTACTTGCCAATCTTTGAAAACTAGATTTTACATAGTGAGCAAAAAAGACATATTTCCTACCTTTGAGGAATTTAACATCAAATTCTTTTGTGACCAGATGAAACTTCTACAGTTTCCTTTTATAAAACATTTTTGATTATAGTTTATAAGTGGAAGACTTCACATTTACCTTATTTGCAAATCTAATTTTTATTAACAGCTCGTAATTTCAGCTTGTATATTCTCACTAAATTTTTATGTAGCTACCTCTTTTAACTTTTGTAGTCTACTAATTTGGTAAACACAACTTGTGTATTGCTGTATGCAAATTTGCTAAATATGTTTAATGCCACTACCAGCCAAAGTAGAGTATTGTGCTATGTCAGAGACCATTATGCAGGCTACCATGAATTTAATAATAAACTACTATAGACAGAGTTTTTGAAACACTTGCAATTCTCCACTATACAGTGTATATATCCACAAATTATTAATATGTATACCATCAGTGATAAAATATTATCACTTATTAAATATAAGCTCTTAATAAATGACAGCTACAATTGTTCCTAATAATCATAATTGATACATTTGTTGTATAAATGAAGGCATACACTCTGTAGAATTCTCCCCTCCCTATAGATTATAATAGATCAGAAAAAATAACAACTCTCTGCACAGGCTCATCATTTTATATATAGAAAAGCTAGACTATGTATGCACACACACACTATGAAATAACTAGACTAAACTTTTACAGCTTACTATTAGACTACCTCATCGCTTTACTCCAGGTTCGTTTTCCTGCTATGCCATTATTTACAATTTTTGTTCTTAGTAAACTATTGTTAGTGCAGTAATTTACTTCTTTTTCACATGCCCTGAAGGGTTTATGTCTCTGCCTCCAAAATTCTAACTCATCTCATTAACATTCAGATTTTTAAATTACCTCCTGTATAATGTCTACTGTCACTTTTCTAGATAAAATTAGTGTTATCTCTCATGCTTCACCCAAATCTATTACAACCATTATCACATGTCTATTATCCATGATCCTGGGTACTTCAAAATTGCACATTTTATCATTAAGTGTCAGAACTCAACACAATTCTTTATAATAGTTGCTGTCCAATAAATATTTGTAAACCAGAATTAATAGGTCTGCTCTCAAATTGTGGCTGTGTTAAAGTGTAAAACATCCTTTTCTCAGTATTTTTGGAATCTGCTTTCTCTCTTATTTTGAAATTCAACAATTTTATCATATATAGCATCTAACACCACTTCTTACCTTTGTGATTTATCAGGTGATGACAATGGTTGCAAGATCATATCTGCAAGTTGTTATATTACCAAAGGACATTATTCAATGCAACTTATGTGAAACAGCTTGATATTCTCTAAATAATCCTCCCATTAATCCGGAACTTCAAGTCCCTCTTAATCATGAATATTCTACAATTTTTCTAATAAAAAAGTGAAAGCATGCATTTATGTTACACTATATACCCTAGATCATAGGCTGAAAATTTCCTTTCTCATTTGTCAGTTTTGAACATAACTTTTAAGAAGGGTTTTGTTGTTGTTGTTTCTCTTTCACTTAAAATTTACCCAATCCATAGGTGATCTTAAGTTTTCATCTGCATGATACTGATCTTCATTTGTCTTCACCTGTAAAATTCCTTTTTCTCCTCCATTTGCATGTAACCTTTCATGTGATGCCTCTTCTGAAACTGATTGAGTTTTCTTCATTCCTCTTATTACTAGGATTTGTTGTTATAATTTCCAGGTTTATAAAACACCTCTAAAACATCTCTAACTCCCTCCATTTCACTATTACAATGAATAAAAATGACATACTGCATTGCTTCAAAGTATGTAAATACTTTCTTTTTATTAAATTTATTTTATTGCATTTTAGGTTTTGGGGTACATGTGAAGGACATGAAAGATTATTGCATAGGTACACACGTGGCAGCGTGATTTGCTACCTTCCTCCCCATCACCTACATTTGGCATTTCTCCCCATGCTATCTCTCCCCAACTCCCCACTCCCCACTGTCCCTCCCCTATTTCCCCCCAACAGACCCCAGTGTGTAGTTCTCCCCTCCCTATGTCTATGTGTTCTCATTGTTCAACCCGCCTATGAGTGAGAACATGCTGTGTTTGATCTTCTGCTCTTGTGTCGGTTTGCTGAGAATGATGGTTTCCAGGTTCATCCATGTCCCTACAAAGGACACGAACTCATTGCTTTTGATGGCTGCATAATATTCCATCACGTATATGTGCTACATTCTCCCTGTCCAGTCTATCATTGATGGGCATTTGGGTTGGTTCCAGGTCTTTGCTACAATGAACATTCGTCTGCACGTGTCCTTAGAGCAGAACGATTTATAATCCTTTGGATATATACCCAGTAATGGGATTGCTGGGTCAAATGGAATTTCTATTTTAGGTCCTTGAGGAATCGCCACACTGTCTTCCACAATGGTTGAACTCATTTACACTCCCACTAACAGTGTAAAAGTGTTCCTATTTCTCCACATCCTCTCCAGCATCTGTTGTCTCCAGATTTTTTAATGATCGCCATTCTAACTGGTGTGAGATGGTATCTCAATGTAGTTTTGATTTGCATTTCTCTGATGACCAGTGATGATGAGCATTTTTTCATATGTTAGTTGGCCTCATTAATAAATGGTGTTGGGAAAACCGCTAGCCATGTGCAGAAAGCAGAAACTGGACCCCTTCCTGACACCTTACCCTAAAATTAACTCCAGACGGACTAAAGACTTACACATAAGACCTAACTCCATAAAAACCCTAGAAGAAAATCTAAGCAAAACCATTCAGGACATAGGCGTAGGCAAGGACCTCATGAGCAAAACACCAAAAGCATTGGCAACAAAAGCCAAAATAGTCAAATGGGACCTAATCAAACTCCACAGCTTCTGCATGGCGAAAGAAACAGTCATTAGAGTGAATCGGCAACCAACAGAATGGGAAAACATTTTTGCAGTTTATCCATCTGACAAAGGGCTGATATCCAGAATTTACAAAGAACTAAAACAGATTTACAAGAGAAAAACAAAAAAGCCCATTCAAAAGTGGGCAAAGGATATGAACAGATACTTTACGAAAGAAGACATACATGAGGTATGTAAATACTTTCAAACATCATTTAGGCTGATAGACATTGTGATTCACAATATTGATTTAAAAATATGAGACAATTGAGAAAGTTTCGACATTGACTAGATTTTGGGTTTTGTTGTTGTTATTTGTTTGTTTGAGATGGAGTCTCACTCTGTTGCCCAGGCTGGAGTGCAGTGATGTGATCTCGGCTCACTGTAAACTGTGCCTCCTGGGTTCAAGCAATTCTCCTGCCTCAGCCTCCTGAGTAGCTGGGACGACAGGCACCCGCCATCATGCCCTGGTAATTCTTGTACTTTTAGTAGAGATGGGGTTTTGCCATGTTGGCCAGATTGGTTTCAAATTTTTCACCTCAGGTAATCCACCTGCCTCGGCCTCCCAAATTGTGGGGATTACAAGCGTGAGCCACCATGCCCAGTATAGATTTTGTTGATATTAAGGACTAACTTTAAGTATGCTAATAGAATTGTGATTATATTGCAAAAGGATCTTTATCTTTTAGAGATACTTAAATGTTTATGGATAAAATAGTATATCTTGTTTTTACTGGAAAATAATTCTGGTGGGAAGAAAGTGAGCAAGGTTATATATAGATCAGGGGCTAGCAAATTATACCCTAGAAGCCTAATTTGACCCACGACCTGTTTTTGTAAATAAAGTTTTACTGGAACACAGTCACATTGGTTCATTTATATATTATATATGGCTGCTTCTCCACTACAAATAGCAAAGTTGAGTCGTTTCAACAAAGATGGAGGCCCCACAATTTCTAAAATATTTACTACCTGACATATACAGAAAAAACTTTACTGACCTCTGGTATAATCGACACAATATTGGCCATGAGTCTACAATTATTGAAGTTAGGTGATAGATGTGTGGGTGTTAATTATAGTAGTGTTTTCTTTCGTGTATGTTTAAATTTTCCATAATCTTAAAAGTAAAAAAATAGAAAAAATAAAAAGAAGACTGACTGTTTAGAAATTTTTCTGAGTCTACCTATCTCTCAGTGACAGAGAAGGCATTCAAATCTAGATTTTCTCCGATGAAAACTCAAAAATATCCTAATACAAAATTGTACCTTTGATTGCAAATGTTAGAAGCATATTATTTAGCCTTAATATTATCCAAACTATTTTCCTAGCAATAACGATGCACATAAGACAATACTCAATATTCCTTTCATAGTTACTGGGATTAAACACAAAGAAAGACTCTTTTATAACTTTATGAAATTGCTAATGAGAGAAATTTTCATTAATGTATTAAAATATCATCAATTGACTCACTGAAAATACTATATCTAGGCAATTTAAGTTCCTCATTGGCAACACAGACTTAATTAGACCTAGGATTATCTTGTTTTAATTATATACCTACAACCTAGTAGTTCCATGTCCTGCACATAACACATACACGATTCATATTTTGTAAGGGATGAAACAATTCTCACTTTGTTTCTTGAGTTTTTAATCTGTAATAGGAAAAAATTTCTTTATTGAATTATACTCTGGCTATCTGTGTTATGCCATGCTATCCCAGTTTTGTATTCCTTTGTCTTTTTTCCTCCTCAAAATGGTTATGCCATATTTTAATTCTCAGATACACAGGAGTGTACATCTGTGTACATATAGTATAAATGGCATACATTTGTAGGAGTGGGTGTATAGCAGAAAAAAAAAATGTTTACTGAATAGATGAGTGAGTGAACAGATACCCTATTCAGACAATATCAGGATTTTACTTTAAAATTATATAATACAGCTGTTCCCCTTTTATTCTATCTATATAATCTCTCTATATATAACAAAAGACATGGATTCAGGACTTGCTAGAGCCTAGTCACTGAATCAGGTGCTAGACAGAGAGAAAAAGACATATTCTAACTTCAAAGTATTTACAATCAAATTCTTTGTAATTTGATGAAATTCCTATCATTTATTAATTGCTTTTTATGTTTATGTTTATAAATTTAATTTTATTCATTGCTTATTAAGTTGTTTTAAACAATTTATAACATGTCTAATTTATTCATAACTGTTGTGCATCAAGCCATAGTGAATAGTAATGAATTATTTTGTATCATGGTATGCATTTCATTAATTTTATTAGGAATAAAGTGTATGTACCGAGCCTTTACTTTTTGTTATTCATATAGCACATACAAAAAAAGCCATGGATTTTTAAAACACAGAGTAATTTTTTAAACCCACATTTTTTTTATTTTAGAAGAAATGTCCTATGTGTTAGATTCACTATAGATATTCTACAGAAAACATTTAAATTAGGAAATGTATAAAACATAATATTTCAAGGAAGTTATTATTGTTTCAAATCCATATATTTATTTTAAGTTGGTTTTTTGAATCATTTTGCTGGTTGAACTTTTCACTCCTTTTTAAGTGAAACTACAACTTTACATTTGAATGACTCCTAAGATATTATTTGGCCATACATGAAACATCAACTACTCTCTTTCACATCTCTGTATGTAAGCCAATGTGATTCTATCACACAGAGTTGAAAACGCCTTCTAATTTTAGCCACACACAAACGTTTGCAGAAGGGAAATGTAGCCTGATTGGTGAGATGAACCTTTTATCACTATAATTTCAAAAGAAGTATTTACTTTTACATTTGCTATGGATGGATTTAAAACAGCTGTTACTGGGTCTTTTATAAGGAGTTTTCACAGCATTAATGCATAAATTGCTTTGCCTTTAGAACCTCATAATCACAGAAAGCAATCATGTTTTATTATTGCTTTTTCTTTTTTATCTACTCTAAAAAGAGGAAAAAGAGGATAAAATGGGAAGAGTCCAAACCTCAGCCTGGTGTTATTGCCAGATTTTCTATATACATATTCCTTTTCAAAAGTTCTGCATTTTAACAATTTAATTGAAATATATTTTTTAGACTAGGAGTTCTTTTTATTTGCATCCAAAAGTCACTCATAAAATGGTACCACAGTAAGAGAAAGAAAAACTATTTTAAAATATTAGATTTTGAATCAAACTCTTGTTCTACACTGCTTTAGGGGTATTATCTTTTCAAGAAGACGTTCAGAAATAGAGTTGTCAAAATTAGTCACTAGTTGTTTAATTATTCATCATATTTGTAATACAAGGCAGTTTTTCATTAGTTAAAATATTTTAAAAGCTACGATGAATCCTGGAGAAAAAGCAATGCTAAAATGGACACAGCTGTGTGTTTATTAAATTCAATTTGTTCCTGATTTGGTAAGAACTCCCACTGATTCTAAACATAGCTTTGCCAGAGTAAGGACTGAAAAATTGGTCTTTACCTTCAGAGGGTGCAATTGTATTTGATGCTTGGATAGTTATTCTATACTGTCTTGAAGTCAATAGTGCACTCCATTTATAACTTAATGTTCAGGACCAAAACATGTTGCCTGAGAAAGGTACGCTATAAAAAATGAATCAACTACTTAAGAGAAATATTTTACTATGGCATACTCTTGTTATTTTGTTTCCTAATAAATTATTTACTATTGATATAATACACTTAAGTCTTTATACTAATATCTTACATTTCTCCTCTAAAGCTACTTACTTATATTTTAATATCAATAATGCATGTATGCATTTGAGAGATGTCAAAGCTTTTCAGAGTCAAGATGAGAAAACTTTGAGAATTCATTTCCTTCAAGTCCCCTATAAGAGAGAAAACTGACAATATTGAGAATAATTATGATGACTGTGATGATAGTAAATAAGATTAGGCCAGAAGTTTCCACTTATATTAAGGCATTTTCTCACTAGATTTTTAAATTCTAGGACATTATATCCTAAACACCTAACTTGCCATACTCACAAAAGGGACAGATATATCCTCTGGGTAGTTTGTGCAACATCATCTCTTGGTACATAAACCTTGGTGTTACGGATATCTGCGTTTTAAAGAACTAGTCATCGTTATTTATTTATTTATAACTCAAAGTATAAAATATTTTGGCAAGAGGCTTAGGTTGTTTCAGAGACTATTCTCTCAATTCCCAAGAGAGTCAAATTCGAATTAATATAATCTTACTGTGGCACTAAATTTTGTGTCAACTTTGGTGATGAAAATTTATAATCTTTAGTGATGAAAACAGCTGTCAAATGAGAAAATTTAAGTTAAAAGATTGTTAGTGACTAAAAAGATATTATAAAGTGATAATTGAAATCACAAGGAGATATCTCCGTGAAGCAAAGATAATTCTTTCCCAATGGTTTGCGATGAGTTTAGTAAAACCTTTACAGGAATTTATGTATATAGTCATCCACTATTTAAAGATGGGGATACATATAGAAAAATGTGTTGAAAAATATAGCCTATTTTTTCTAGGCCACAAACTTGTATGCTATGTTACTGTACTGAATACTACAGGCAATTGTAACATATGGTAAGTATTTGTGTATCTACACATACTTATACATAGAAAAGTTACAGAAAAATATGACATTACAATATCATGTGACTATAGGTGTATATGTGGTCCTTGGTAGAAATATTGTTATTCAGTCCATGATTGTGTAACAAAGTAGTTTACAATGCTGCCTTTGTTAACTTTAACTACATTTTAAATTTCATTTTACTAGAACTTTGGAAGCATAAAAGTAAATATCTTAAAAATACATAGATTGAAATTTTATTTTTAAATACCGAAACTATAAAGAAGTTGGCATTGGCATTTGGATCACTTAAAATAGTGACAATATGTGAAATGTAGGCGAACTACCCACATACATATATTGATGGGAAATCTTTTTTTCCCTAAAAGCGTGTACAAGTTAAATGCCCTTTACACAAATTTTATCACCAATGACGATAAAATTTAAATAAAACCAACACATTTTAAAAATATAATAAAAAACAAATACTAGACGCTTTGGAATAAACTTATTTTTATAGCAACTTATCTGTTCTTTCTTTAACTTGTATTTTGGAATCTGCTCAACCAACATTGTTAACCACATATTATAAAGGGAATACCTTTCATAGAATTATGAAATTTGAGAATTTGGAAAGATCTAAGCAGATATTTATTTCAGTGTTCCACCCAAATTAGGCATGCCTTCTGTTAGTATTTCTAACAGTGTTCCTTGGCTTCTAGCTTAACTAAGATGTGAGGATGTTTGTATGTATTTTTTTCTTTTTATCTTCATTGTTTGTTCTTTCCTAAATGGTTAGGGTAACATTACATTTCTATTGTTTTACAAGGTCTTACACAGAGCCTACTACATTCTTTGGTTTCTATTATCTCTCCATTCCTTGAAATATATTAACAGTTGTTTCCTTTTAATTGACAGAACATGTAGGATTTGTCTTTTTCCAATCAAATGTAATAATTATAAATATACTCCAATCAACAAATAAAAGAGAATGATATAATACTATTAAATTTTCAGGATATTGAAAGTAATTATTTAGGGGAGCTTCACTGAACAATTTTGAGCCTATAATTCCTGGGTTTGTGCAATGCTTAAATATGTGGTAAAGCTCTAAAACACATTTCCTTCTATTTGATTGATTTCCACCTCTGTACATGTATCAATGCTTGACTTACAGAGACAATGCCCTCATGAACATAATGTGCAAGTACTATTCACTCCTTTCACATCTCCTCTTTTTGGTCATGTTAATTTTTTGCCCTGCTGTAACTGAAATCTGAAAATATATATGGTAAAAACTGATGAACGTGTGTGGCACTCGGGCTGCTTTAAAAACCAGTGTTCAAAATATATTAAAAGATTCATAGCAGTTTTTAAATATAGTCACTCCATTTTTGAGATTAGTGCAAAAAAATTGGGGGGAAAGGTGATGTCTTCTTTGAGCTTAGCAGATTTATTCTGCATCCATGGTATTAAACCACAAGAGGTGTGGCAAGGGGAGGTGAAGGCTGTCAAATTCTGGAATATTTAAAATATATTGATCATCAATATAATTTGTTTTGTAAATTTTGTGTTCTTCTTGGATTTATAAAATGAAAGAGCCAGATCATAGCTTTATAGCTTGGTGCCATTTCAAATGGTAAAATACATTTTTTTGCATGTGAACTAGCTGAAACTTTTATTTTTATGCAATTTATTTATTACGACTGTCCATTTTTAAATCTGGAAGGTTAATATTGAATATAAACTTGGCTAAGCTAAATAGGGATATTACTACAAATGTTAAACAAAGCTAAAACTCTGTCATCATTGCCTCTCGTAATATTCCCATAAGTTGTCATTTAAAATATAACCAAACGTTTTACATATATATAAAACAGAATAGAGATAAATACAAGTTTAGTCATTACAAATAATTATCAGTTTATGAAAAGGTGTATAAATCACTTTTTATTGTATCTAAAAATGTAAATTCTTAATTTTTAAAAACAGATTAAAGTATAATTTGCATACCTTTCAATGCAAACCTTTAAAATGCACAATTCAGTATTTGAGTATATGGAAGGGTTGGTTGCACAATCATTCCCACAATCTAATTTTGAAACATTCTGTACTGTCCCCACCAACACACACATCAAAGAAATCCTGTATCCTCCCCTCACACTGTTGGAACCCCAGGAAGCTGCTATTTTATTTTTTATCTCTATATAGCGTCCATTCTGAAAATTTTTGTATAGAGTAATAAAATATGTAATCTTTTGCAACTAGTTTTTTAAATTTAGCATACTGTTTTCCATGTTCATCCATGTTGTAGCATATATCAGTACTTTTGATTTTTTCGAGGCAAATAACATTTATTTAGACATTCATCAGCTAATAAACATTTGGATGGTTCTACTTTTTGCCTGTTACAATAGTGCTGCTACAAACTTTGTGTACAAGCTTTCCTGTGAATGTATGTTTTTACTTCTCTTGGATCTATAGTTAGGAGTTTAATTGTTCAGTCTTAGAGTAGCTTTATAATTAACTTTTTGAGGAGTTGTCAAACTGGCTTTACCATTTTACATTCCTCCTAGCAAAGGACATGGGTAATAATTCCTCTACATACTTGCCAATATTTGTTATTTACATATGCATATGTAAATATATATATATTTTCTTGCCAATACTTGTTATTTACACACACACATACATATATATATCCTTGTGGTTTTTATTTTACCTTACCTGATGACTAATGATGCTCAACTTCCTCCTTTTTTCCCTGCAACAAAGGGGAATATGCACAAGACCATTATTGAGATCATCTTTAAGGTTCAAACCCAGGCCTTGTCCATCAACTTCCTCTCATCCCCCAAGACCACTCAGTTCCATCACGACTTTTACACTTACATTTCATGACTTCTAAGCTTAAATTCATACAATTCTTTTAGGATCAGATTTTACCAAAATTTGACCTTGCTCATGGCTGGAAAATAATGAGGTCTATATTACCACATATACCACATATCTGAAGTGCTTTAGGGACAAAAAGTTAGTGGTTTGCCTACAATGAAAATTATTGTATTGACAGATGCGAATTATAAATACAATTTTGGAAGAAGAGTAAAGTAATGCAGAATGAGTGAAGCAATACATGATGTCCTAGATGAAAATAACATTAGTAGAAAAGATGCCATTTCTCCCCAACGCATCTATAAATGTAATGGCATATCAATATAAATAGCAATGGGATTTTTAGGGATGCCAAAAATTATTTTGTAGAATCAACATTCATGTATCAGCAGGAAAATTCTGAAAAATAAAAATAAACTAGGGATTTGCTTTTCCAGATATTATACTATAGTATTACAGTAATTAAACTGTCTCATGCAATAATGATACATAGCACAATGAAACAGAATAGAGAATCCAGATAGAGACCCATATTGTGTCATTTCCAGTCAATAAAGAAAGATTGGTATGTCATTAAATAGCTTTGGGACAATTGGATATCATCTTATTGGGAAAAGAAAAATAATATAATTATATCATACCTTAAGCAAAATAAATTCCAGATGGATTAATAAGCCAAATGGGAAGAATAAAAGTATAAAATTACTAGAAGGAAATACAGAAAAACATTTTACAATCTTGCGGATGGAGTCTCCTAAGTTATCAAATTCTTTATTAACAGATAACAATGGTTAACACTATCCAGCATTCAATATGTACCTACATTGCTCCAAGTCACTTAATTTTCATGACTTTATTTGTGAAAGTTCTAAAATTATCTCCATTATACAGATAAAAAAAAGCGAGGCAAAATTAAGTAACTTGCTTAGGGTCACATAATATTGAAGCAAAATCTGCTGTTAGAACTCAGCTGTTTATTTCGAGAGTCTGTATTCTTTACCCTATACTTTACTTCCAAAAATATTAGAGATTCAAAATATAACATGCATTAGATTTAAAAAGCCAAATTGAAGGAAAACCTCTGTAACACTATAACACACAAGTAGGCTTGTACGAATTACTACAAATTAATAAGATAAAGACAACAACATAAGAAAAAGACCAATAGCTCAATAAGAAAATAGATAGAGAGATCATAAAGAAGGAACATAAATGTTTACATAACACATGAAAAGTTGCTCCATTTTATTAATAGTGAGGAAAAAAATCAATTTAAAGAGGGAGACATCTTTTACCATTCAGATTAACACAGTTTAATGAAATTGGTAAAATCTACCATTCAGATAGTTTGCAAGGCATAGTGTGTTTGTTATCTTACGAAATTGAAAAAGGTATAAATTAATTTAACATTTTGGAGGGAAATTTTTCCAGTTCCTATAGAAACTTAAAATAGGCATTATCTTCTATCCAACATTTACTCATTTATTCTTACAGCATATATTCTTTCAACAAATATGTTTTCAACTTCAACAGTGCCTTTTGTGTGGCAATCACTGTTCTATGAACTGGAAATAAAATAGGGAATAAGACAAAATCCCTGTTATATATCTTGTATTTTAGGTTGCAGAGATAGGCAGAAAATAAATAAATAATATATATGTAGTGATAAGTGTTATAAATAAATAAACTATGAATATATATGAATGATGAAACTTCTTATACTTTATGTGTTAGACAATTTATGCCACAGTCGCTAGGACCTAAAAAAATACTATTTTTTTAATATTCTACTTTGGTATGAATCAATCAACTGATTAAAACATTTGCTCAAAAGGTACTGAGATACAAAGACACATAATATCTTAGCACTTGAAGGTTTTGTAGTCTATGTATAAAAAAAAGAGACAAATTATCCCCAAATTTATTCCGTAGTCAATTTTTTATATACATCAGATGATGAAAAGTTGCTGAATAAATGGACTGTAAGTTACCAACCTCTGTACTAGAGTGGAAGTCAAAAGGCAAATCTACATTTAATAGGACTGGTGCCTTGGCATGTTGAGAAACTCTTACTCTTATTAGTTGTTCTTCAGTAAATGCCTTATTAAAACTTTGAAATTGCTTTGAGACACTTAGAAATAATACCTGAAGTGGCTATATATGTTTTCATGGCACACAGTGTATCACTCAATTACATGTGTGATCCACAGTTCCCATGTAGAATATAAGTCTTCTGGTTCACCTAAGAACTCCATAATATTATGTTGTTACTTAACGAATGATCCCAATGGGAATGGTATTTTACTACAAAATTTGAGCAATATGAGGTGCATTTAAAGCATAATTAAATCCTTTCTCAAGTCATTCCTTAGAGAGTTTCTTAGAAGTAAATATAACATATTTAATTTAATTAACTATGACATGGTTAGTGAAGTGGACATTGATTGTCATTTGGAGCTCCTCTCCTCACTGATTTCAATTTCGGAGGATGAAAATCAATTGTTATTGTTGGCAGGAGAGAAGGAATGGGTATCAAAGCTGGCTTCTTTTTCAGGAATCAGTTGCCACTGAATTTTCTTAGAAAAAAATGATATACTATTAAAGCATTGTTGAAAGAGTTACTAATTAAAGGTAATTTCAAATAAAACAACAGAAAGTAAAAGTTTATCTAGCAAAGGTACAAGAACAGGGAGAGCAATGATAGCAGAAGGCTCTGTAGTTAGAGAAAGTTAAATGCCAGGCAATTTACATCTATAATGGTTACACAGAAATAGTCACTAAAGTAATAACATACTTTCCTTCATATATCATTTTATGCTTTCAAATTTTAGATTTCTAATTTTAAAATTTTGAGTTTAGGCAATCAAATCATCATTGATAGCCTAATCATCACTATCTCATTATGTAAGCATTATCAATCTGAATGGGTTAAACAACAAACTTATTATTTTCTAAATTTTGTTCTAAGTTATAGAAAGTTAATACACATTCAATAAAAAAGATTTCTATGGAAAAATATATTTTATAAACAGTATAATATTTCCCTATCTTTGGAAATTCACAGTGCACATACTTATATTACGAATTCCAGACATTACTATAAATAGTAATCCTATTTAACTCGGTAAATGATGGATGGATGGATTCAGCAAACCACCATGGCATGTGTATACCTATGTAACAATCCTATATGGTCTGCACATGTACCCCAGAACTTAAAGTATAATAATAATAATAAATAAAAGAAAAAATAGAGCTAAAAGTTATTTTAACAACACATTTTATAATCATGTTATTAGGTACCCTTCATGTACAACAAAATATATATGTAATTTAATAAAAAAGAATTTCCCAAGCGTGTTTACTATTAAACCCCTTGTGTGTGTGTGCATATATGTGTGGGTGTGTAGTTCAACAAAAGAGTATTTTTAGTACTCAGTTATAAAAATGCTAGAGTATACTTGCCCTTGCCAACAAGCTATTTGGGGCAAAATCAACTCCAGATTGCAGACTCCATACATTCTCAGTGTATTTTAAGCTGCAAATATCTGTTATTATACTAAATCTAGCTTTATAAAATTAAGCATATAGGTGTTTTATAACATACTTAAGGACATACTATTTTATTTAATTCTACAAATGTGGGTTCTACAAATACTTCTTTTATCAGGTAGATGCAGAGAAAAAGGCTTCCCAAAAGTTAAATTTTATATTACAGTGTTTCTATACAAAATGAAATTATGGAGCACAAAGATAGATTTCCTGACCATGAAGAGTCTCCAACCATGAGCTCCTTCCATTGTCCATGTGTAGAAAAATTAACACAAATACATCTAACAGCTTTTGTTATCTGTTATAATGTATGCATGATTCCAAGTTATGTTTGTTAACCTTGGAACTACACAAAATTGTACCAACTGTGAAACTAGTGTGCACCTGTCTCATTTTCCTTCTCCAATAAGTTCACAAGAATTGGTAATTTGTTAGTAACACTGTTTGTCCACTGAAACCTTGAGAAGATGACACTTCAATTTATTTTCAATATATTGAAGTGGAAATGGCAGATATCTTATCATGAAATATACTCATCATGACTTCTCCATCTCCATTTTCCTTTTCAGGTTAAATGCCTCTTTGAGTCTAAAGTATGGGTTAACTTATTTTTTTAAAAGTTTGTTTCTTCTTAACAAGTTACTTTTACATCTTCAGAATTCATTTTCAGTGCAAAGTCTTTGAGCCTCAATGGCTTCTTGAGTGTTTTTGCAGTAAACATGAGATGAAAACACATTATCTAATTAGCTTGCAAAATGTTGGTTGTCAAAAATTTCAAATTATCAAACAGTATCTATCAAATATAACATTCTCTTTAGATTTTATGGTGTACAGTGGTAGAGTATAAGACATAAGGTTTTTTCTCAACCTAGATGCAGAGGAAAGATGCATACTTTCAAAGCGTGCGCATATGACATATGAGAACATTATATGTTTTAACAACAAAATAATACATTGTGCCATAAGTTAGAAAATATACAAACATATTTATTTATATGCAAAAACGTGTATGTGTATATATGTAAGGACAAAAGGAGAGAGAAGAGGATATTTAGTGTGCCCTGGAAGGCATATATAAAGCCATCGTCAGTTCACAAAACTATAAGCAATTTTCTTCCTCAGTTACTGTCTCCTTGCTTTTCACTGTTGGTTCTTAGTGAGGATCATTGAAGATAATATATGTGAAAGACTTCATAAATTGTAACACATAAAATATTAGATTCATCACTCATGAATCATTTCCTAAATATTTGTTGAAAAATAAATCATTACAGTGATGATTAAATGAATATATTTTATACTCATTCTTTAATAGTTCAGAATCTAATGATCCATATTATTATAGAATCAGTGTATATTTTAGGTTAATGTTGAGGTGTTCAGGGCCAAATCTCTTCTCCTAGCTTTGACCTCAGTTAAGTTATTTAGCCTTTCTTTGCTCATTTCCTCATCTATTAAGTGAAGACAATAGTAATGAATATCTGATAGAGTGGTTAAGTTTAAATGAATTAATGTAAGTGATATCAGAGAGAACCTGCATAAGCACTGCACAGTCATCAGGCTATACCATGTCTGAATCATAGCCACTTTCCCATACTTATGGAGGGCACCTACATCTGTCTATTCCTTCCTCTTTTCCTGTGCCCACTCTCCTGTCAACTCCTAAGCCACAGAGAGGAAATGCATCAGTACCCCTTATTAATTTGATATAAGAAACCTCTTCTATAATTAAAATTTATATAATTCTGTATTATCTGTGGGTTAATATCTAATGCTGCTTCTATAATGCAGACCAACAGTACCTTAAACAAAAATTCTTTGTAATTTACTTTCAAAACTAATGAGAATTGGTTAGTTTTACAGTGGTTTCAAGAAAGACTTTGAGTACTGTCAATTTTTAAGTATGCGATTCCTCTAAGTCTATTTTCTACAAAAAGGTCAAATTAAGAGTATTTAGATGAGGTGTGGGAATAACATGAGAAAATGACAGTAATGTATGTAGATTAGTTTTCCACACTTAGTAAGCACTACTTGTTAACAGCTGCATCTATATTGTTGCTAATCAGAATGCTTTTGCTTTGTTTCATTATCTTTCTCTTCCTTTTTCTTCCCTTTCTTTTTACCCTTCTTGTTCTTCATCCCTCTCTTCTGCCATTATTGTCATTTTTTTTCTTTCTAGATCCTCCTTTTAAATTATTCTTCTGCTTAAACTCCACATCCAGTTCTGTCAATTGCATCTTCTCACACATATTTCATTCTTTATTCATTCTCACATCTGATATTCATAGTGTGTACTTATTTTATAATTATTCAGGACCATTATTCATTCTTTTATGTTTTTATTAAATAAAACTTCATATTTATTCAAGAGATCTATTTACTAATTGAAACATCCCCAAAACTAGTTATAACTTTCCATAATTTTTTAATGCTGTGCATTGTCACGGTTATGACATTGCTGTTCTGATATAAATAATTACTTCTAAACCCACAGAACTGTGTTAGAAACGTACTCAAAATCTCATATACAAACTAATTATCTCATGTTACCACTATGGGAAACCAACAGGAACATCTATACATAGTTTATTTGCTTTCCTAATTACTACAATGTTTTATTATAGTAAACCAATTTGAAAAATACTTAGAATATCTGAATACTTGAAATGTGTGTAAGTAGTGCCTATTGTTAGTCTCTCTATCTAGGTCAACTTTTGATTCACTTGAATATGGATCTCTCCTACCTAGTTTCTTAATCTCAATATTTGAAGATATTTTTGCTGAATCTATCTAACCATGTACATACTAAATTCAGTTTATGTAATTTTAATGGGATATGCAAGACTTTGCCAGCATTTCTTTGCCAGCATTCTTAGCACCCATTTGCAGTTTCTATTTCTCCAGTGCCTACTCAACTTTTGAAAAATCAAGGCACTTTCCCACTGCTGTTGATAACACGAAGCATCTTTCTTCTGTCTCTCCACCTATGAGGTTTTCATATTGAGATAACAGTTATTTTGCAGGCATAAGACTGATTTCTTCTAAGGTTTTCAAGATGTAGGATCTGAAATAGGCTCCAGATACTTTCCATCATACATTTTGAGAAATAAAAGTATGATTAGAATAAATGTGTAAACTTGCCAGGGGACAATGCCAAAAGACAATGCCTGTTTAAACACACCATTCATTGCTTCATTTAGTCACTTATTCATTAAAAATTATCAGTTCATTTTTAAGTGTTAAACCCTTGGCTGAACATCTGTAAATATAAAAGATAAGACGACAAAGCATTCCCTCATTAATCTATTGATTTTACTGATCTTTAAAGGAGTGATATTTTATGTAATTACAAAATACCATGAAAACCTCGGAAGGAGTTCACAACTTAGTGATGGAAGAAACAGAATAAGCCAATAAATTAATTAATTGAAAATGTGATGTACTCTGTAATGAAGATAAATAGAAAGTCCTATAACATTATTCTGGAATTTTAGAAAATTTTCCATACAGAAAATGTATAACTGGGTTCTAAAGTAGAAAAACATTTCTTTAAGAAGTTAGAAGAGAAAATTCTGCAGAAAGGAAATCTCATGGGTCAGTGAAATACTGCATGGAGATTGTTTTGGCGTTGATAAATTGGGTGTATTGGCATGGCACGGTAACAGATTTGAAAGGAAAAGCAGATGTAAGACTCAGAGGATTGAAATAAATAAGCCAAGGACATGCCCTGTGTCCACCTCATGTACTATCTCAAAAAAGTTCATTATAGAGTGGAAAGAATGAAGAGAACCTTACATCCCATAGTAGATATTTTGTTAAATTGATAATGTGTAGTCACCACATTTTTAGCAAGAGTGACTGTCAGTCTAGATTTTATAAAATGAGCTGGGCAATAATATACACAATGCAGTATAACAAGGGAGTCTAAGATAAAGAAAATAAAGCAGAAAATAATAACAATAATGACATAAAGAATTCAGTTATTAAATACAGTGAGTCAGTCAGTATGCTAAATGCTATATAGTATCATTTAATATTCATAAAAATCCTTAAAGGCGGGCACTTTACTTTTCAAAGAGGGAAGGGTAATCATTTGTCCCAGAACCATCTCCATTTTAGCACTAAAAATCCTGTTGGGGAAACCCCTCATTTCTGTGTAAACTGAGATCTTTTGTCACACTAGGTCTTGAATTGATTAAGTAATTCTCTCCGGATCAAACAGCTAGCATATGGTGAATCAGCCTGAATTTAAATTCAGACAATTTGACTTTGAAACCATGTGTGTCCTTGGGCAAGTTACATAAACTTTTTACAATTTACTTTCTTCAATGGCGGAGTAAAGACAGTGTACATTTCTACCTCACATATTGTTTTAATTATGACAATAAAAGTATATGTATGGAAATGCTTAGGTCAGTGTAGCACACATGAAAAGTCTTCAATACATTAACCACTTTCTCATAACTGCATTACTCTTTTACGAGAATAAACTGATGGTGGAGAATGAAGAGAGCAAACTAAGGGCTTAAGTTTTTTGTGGTTTTGTTTTTGTTGCTGGCATTGTTTTTAGCTTTAGAGATTGGATTGTAATTTTACTAATTTAGGAAGAACATTAAGAGGATAAATTTTCTTTTCTTTTTTTTTTTTTTTGAGACGGAGTTTCGCTCTTGTTACCCAGGCTGGAGTGCAATGGCGCGATCTTGGCTCACCGCAACCTCCACCTCCTGGGTTCAGGCAATTCTCCTCCCTCAGCCTCCTGAGTAGCTGGGATTACAGGCACGTGCCACCATGCCCAGATAATTTTTTTGTAGTTTTAGTAGAGACGGGGTTTCACCATGTTGACCAGGATGGTCTCGATCTCTTGACCTCGTGATCCACCCGCCTCGGCCTCCCAAAGTGCTGGGATTACAGGCTTGAGCCACCGCGCCCAGCGAGGAGAAATTTTCTTATGAAAAATAATAAGGTTTGTGTTTAAAATATTCAATTTAAAGTGCAAGAGAATATTCCTTTTGTCCTGAGTATGTGTTCTTGGTCTATTCTATGCTGTTAACAGTAGGAATTAGTTATAGCTGGCTAGATCTTCATCATAATGGGTCATACAAACTGAATATGAATCCCAGTAGACTTTGTATATTTTGTTAAAATCTTTGTTGTAAACACTAACTGGACTAGGTGGAGGGTTGGTGGGAAGGATGTGGAGGGATAATACCAGGAGAAGTGCTCGATGTAGGTGACAGTGGGGGGATGGAGACAGCAAATCCCCATGGCATGTATGTACCTAGGCAACAATCCTGCAGGATGCAGGATGTGCACATGTACCCCAGAGCCCAAAGAATGATTACAAAAAATATTTGTTGTAAGATATGCCATTTTACATCTTAAATTGGTGGTCTATTTTAAGAACCATAATACACATATTCAGCTCAATATAACTACAATGTAGTGTGACCAACTATGTGTCAGACATTGGTTTAAATGCTGCAAATAAATTTTCTTAATAAATTAAAGATGTCACTCAAATTCAATCAAGTGGCTCCAAAAAGGTACTAAATAACTACAATTTAATAGGCTACATCACAAATCAGATGGTCAAAAGGTACAAAAGCAAATTAATTATCTTCTGTTTAATTTTTTTTTCAGGAGATGATACCACAATGTATTCATTCATTCATCCAGTCTAAATATCTGGTTTCTCTCTCCCATTTCCTGCCTCAAATTAATTAATATCCTTTATCTCTACTGTATTTCATTGCCACTTTTTACTTTAAGCTGGTATTATTTTTCATGGGAACTATTATATTTGTTTCTTGCCTCATCTGAATCCTGCACATGAAATACAAATCTGATCATGAGATGTCTCCTATTTAAAATCTTATATTTGAGCTCTGTCTTGTCTATATACCTTAGCATAGCAAGTAAAGGTAATCTAATGTTGGTTGAATGAATAAACAATGCATTCCTTTCTGGCCAACCCAGGCTTATATTTAACTCTCCCCAAAGCATAGCAGCATGTCTAGTTTAACAGAACTACCGCCTTTTTGAATATGCCACAATATAATATGCTTCTACATGATACTCTCTCTACATAATACTTTTCTTCTGCCCTTTTACCCATTCAATTATTTAACTATAGTATTAAGGGTCAAATTAAGAGTGTTTAGATGAGATGTTAGGATAACATGAGAAAATGACAGTAATGCATGTAGATTACTTTTCCACATGTAGTAAGCACTACATGTTAAAAACTGCATCTACATTGTTGCTAATCAGAATGCTATTGCTTTGTTTCATTATCTTTGTCTTCCTTTTTACTTCCTTTTCTTTTTTCCCTTCTTGTTCTTCATCCCCCTTTTCTGCCAATAATTGTCATGTTCTTTTTCTTTTTGGATCTTCCTTTTAAATTCTTTCTTCTGCTTCTTCTGGATCTCCTTTTAAATTCTTTCTACATTTACATTATGAGGTCCTCTCCAACTTCCCATACATATTTCACCTCCTCTAACAGGATTTAAAAGTGCCCTTGTATCTGCTCTTCTTGAAACAATAAAGTTGATTATGAATAACTAAAAGTATGGATTTTATCTTGTTTATTGTTTCAATGCCTCATGTGATACTTGAAACATGAGGTTCCTAATGTATAGGCTAACAGTTAAAAGCTTGTATAAAGTGGGCAAGTGATATAGAATTAATACTGTGTTCATAAAAGTCATTTATCAGCCTGTTACATTTTATAGTTTACAAAGAGTTTTACAGACATTATCTCATTCCAGTCTTATTCACATGAGGTCACTTATTGTGAAGGTAACTATACTAAAATGAGGAAAGAAATTTCTGTCTACATTCCTCCAACATTGTCATATCCTTAAAAATAAAACCAGCAAGTATGTATGTAATTAATGAATTAAAAATAGCTTGAATTTTGCAATCAAAACCATTATTTCACTTGTTTTGAATCTTCCTTAAGAGGCAACAGAATGATCTTATATATAGGAACACTTCCAATTCAAAATGTTCCTTAGCTTTCTTGCTCAAAAAGATCATCGTTCCCAGGTTTAGTTTTAAAAATCTGAAATGCTTCATAATGTATGTGCTCCATATATGCCATCACTGGAAGCTCTCTCCCATCATGCCACCCTTTCTTATAAAGTTTGGATCATATTTTCTTCTGAACAAAGATGTCTGATTTATTGTGCTTGAGAAACATTTGAAGTAATAGTTTGCAATAAAATTCTTGAGCTTAATCCAAATCTATTGTTTTCAGTAAAACTAAGTGAGGCTCAGTAATCTTATTTAATAGCCACTGTAGTTTATTCGGAGGTAGTGATCTTAGGGTCACAGTTTTAAAAAGATTGGTGAATATAGTCTAATTGCTATGATTGGTATTGAGTCCCCATTTTTTATTTTGGGGGTTAAAATGTCTGTATCTTTAGGCTTTGGCTTTCTTATTTATAAAATATGATTTCTTAAGAAAATAAACATTGAGAAAGAGAGATCAATCCTAAGAGTATATGCCGGTATTGTGCTAGTCAAAAAGAGTGCAGGGACAAATAAATGCAAAAGCTCTTATTTATTAGATGTTTCCTATGTGCATGTACTGATCTAAATTGTCTTATGCATCAATTCAATTCATATTCAAAATCACCTTACTTAGCGACATGTATTTTTATCTTCATTTTAGAGAAAAGGAAAGTGAGTCATAGAGAAAGCACATAGTTTGCCCAGGATCCCACAAGCTTGTAAATGGTCAAAATGAAATTGAAATCCAGGAAGTCAGCTTTACAGACATCCACTACCCCCACTCTTAAACACTATATTTGGATTCTGCCTACCAAAATAAAAAAGGCAAGGGAGGGAAAAGCTAAAGAGAATACTGGCACATCTTCTGCTGCATTTTCATATATTTGGGCTTTTCCAAAACATTTTGTATTTTTGGCACAATATTTCTTAAACTGTAACTAAAATTCAAGGCTGTTTCGGAGGAATAGTTAGAATGATGTCACTAAAGATTTTCTACTATCTGACTATCTCAACTTTATATTTAAAAGTTCATACAAATATCTAAAAGAAAAACATTAATTTCCCCAAATAGAATTTAGTGAAGATAAATAGACAACTTTCATATAAAAACAAATGACTTCTAAATATGAGGAAAATGTTCAGTTAAATTTTAATAAAAGGCAAATTAAAACCGCAATGTGACAGCATCTTTTCTGAATTGCATCTTTTGGTGTTTTCCAATTTCTTCTTTTCTGTCCCCATTCTTGCTGCAAACTTTAAATATGTTTGTTTCCCAAGTACAATCTTGGGTATTTTACCTTTTTCTATAGAATTCCCCTGGGAGATTTTATCCTCTTCCATGGTTTCAAATAAATGTTGAAGAAGCCACAAATGCAGTCTCCAGCTCTGAGATATTCTCTAGGGTGCAGACTTATATTTGAAACTTTTGTTTCCACAATGAAGAGTCAACATCAAAAAGTGTTAGGCAAAGCCATCATGTGAAGTCAGCACAAGGTTTACTCAGCACCACTACTTGGTAATGTATTCCCAATCAGTGTTGACACCTGGTGCATTATTCAAGGAGCATGAATAGATTCAGTGAGCTCATTTTTCTTTGATACATTACATCATACGACTAGACATAAGCAAGATCTGTCATTAACGTTTTAGGACATTGGTAAATAATTTTATTTTCTTGTTTATTTTATTGTGAATGATTGTGGTTTTTATTTTTATTTGTTCAGAATGCTCGTTTATTTTCCTTATTAGGAAATTAAAGTTTTAAGGCTCTGAGAATATAAAGTTTGAAAAGACACAATGAGGTTTATTTTGAACCTGTCCATTTTCAGTGCTTGCAGATCATCTAGGTAGGAATATGTACTAAGTAGTGATTTGAGGGCTTTAGGATTTTAGAGTTTTCAGAAGTTGGCTTCTGGTAATTGATTTTTGAATTATTTATTATAGTTCAATAAGTTTCTCGAAATTAAATTGTTTGAAACTGATGAGCAGTTTTTCACAGGCTGATCTCTCCTGTCTTTCTTTATCATGTTGCATATTATCATGTTGTGTTATCATTATGCATATATGCATATTATGATTATTAAGCTATTCACTAAGATTCAAATGTTTCCATCTATTTTGTTTATAGGAACAAACAAAACAAAACAAATTTAGACTCTGTTTTGGGTGCCCAGGCTGGGATTCTGCAAGCTCAATTTATCCTTTGCAAGGTGACTTTCCACTAGGCTCCACAAGTAAGAGGTAGTAGAAAGCAGACAGAAAGAAAAAGAAGGGGAGAAAACCCAAGCATTTTCCTGTCTTTCTGTGTCCTTGCTTTGTTTTGACTGGCAGTGGAACTCTAGTGTGGATTTTCATTCAATTCTCCAGATCCTTGTAACACTTTTCAAAACAGCCTCCTTATGCCTTCTCAGATATGCCACAACCAGCTGAGTGATTTCCTATCTTTTGAGAACTGTATCCTAGTTCTTTGAGATCCCTTCAACGAACCTCTGGGTTCAAATAGACCCAAACCTTTGCCTTTGTTTCTCCAACTCTAGAGATGGAAGCTGCTGTTATTTCCTATTTGACACCTCAGTGTTGCACTTTATCTCTCTTTTATCAGCTGTCTAAACAGATGTTCTTTCTATTGAAACACTTAGTGTGTTTTGTGTGTGTATGTTCTTGGCTCAATCCTGACTAATACACTATATAGATTTCCATCCAAAACCGTCTTCAAAATTGAATAGTGCTTTCTCTCGGAGGAACGAGAATTCATTTATTAAACATATTTTGAGTGCCCTCCAAATGACAGGTACACAGTTGGTGCTAAGTATTCTAAGTGTTAAGGTAAATGAAATATTTTCTCCAGAATACTTCAGTCAGTAGAGGAGAGAAAGAAGTCAATAATAATTATAAAATATTGCAAAAAATTCCCATTTCAGCTTTAAAGAGGGACATGAGCTAAAATATCAAAACATGTTTTTAATTATGACGGGAGTTGGGATAAGACATGAATATTGAGAGGCAAGGTGGAACATACCCTATAAATGTGTGTATTCCAGGTTGTTTTCTAAAGTCCATAGGAAAAAAATACTGTAGTGAATCTTAAATTGTATACATTAGGAAAGATGCTTTAGCTACAGTTGGAGAATGGTTAGGTAGGGGGAGCACTTGTAATCAGAGTGACCAAGTGAGAGGGTGTGGTCACCCAGCTGATGGAGACAAGCAGCATCTGAATAAAGGAAGACAGAGTTGGAATAAAAAAAGATATAGATCCCAGAATTACTGATAATAAAAGACAGAAGTGATTAGCCTGTGAAAAACTGTCCATCTGGTGCAAACAATTTAATTTCCAGAAACTTGCTGAACTGTAATAAATAATTCAAAAGTCAATTACCAGAAGCCAAGTTTCTGAAAACTCTAAAATCACTACTTAGTGCATATTACTGCCTGGATGATCTGCAGGCACTGAAAATCGACATGATCAAAATGAACTTGTTGTGTCTCTCCAAACTTTATATTCTCAGAGTCCTTATCTTTCTAAATTGTGCTCCTATCTTTATAGAACAGATGTGTCTCCTTTTTCTCTCTTTCCACTCAACCAGTCTCCTCAACTGTCTTTTTCAAATGTGCATCTCTCCATTTCCACTTCTACTGGGGATGCATGTGTAAAGCTCTACAGCTACAATATGGACTATTTCAGTAGAAATATGTGTGTCCCTTTTTCTTTTTTTGTTAAATCTCTTTTGATACTAGGAAACATATCATTCTACAGGCACAGATTTGCACAGGTAACTACCTTGCTTAATACTCTTATTATTTAAACTGATCCCATCTCTGCCTATCTCTCCACTTTCATGCATCAATTTTCCTAATTTCCCTACTCTTTTTCAATCTACAGCCTCTTGAATGCCTTAATACTTATTCTTTCATTTGTCCCTCCGTGCCTAAGTGCTAAATTCCCTCCCTTCAGAGTGTCCATTCCTCCTCCTAATCTTAACCCATGATTTCACACTTTTTCACATGTCCTTAAAATTTCATCCTCTGTGAAATTCTAGACTGTTTAACAACTGTTTAATTTATTTATTACATTTATTTATTTATTTATTTATTTATTTATTTATTTGGAAACAGAGTTTTGTTCTGTTGCCCAGGCTGGAGTGCAGTGGCAAAATCTCAGCTCATTGCAACCTTTACTTCCCATGTTCAAGTGATTCCCCTGTCTCAGCCAGAAGTTTCTGGAACTCCTGACCTTAAGTGATTCTCTCGCCTTAGCCTACCAAAGTTCTGGGATTATATTTGTGAGCCGCCACGCCCAGCCTACTGTTTTAAAATTCTTGTGTAGAAGTAGCTAGTAATCATATGCTGAATAGAATCACAAAGTTTATGAGACTTGCAATATAGACTCACAGGATTTCCTCATTCAAGATTAGTCTCTGATTACGCATTTCGGTAAGTGGTGTTAATTTTCAGAAAAGAAAAACCACCACCCATGAAAATGATAAAGGATTAAAATGGATAACTACTAAAGAAGTATAAAAAGTTAAAAATAAAAATGACTGATTCATCACTCATTGTAAACTCAAATTAAATAAATGTTGCTAAAGCAAAACTATAATAATATTTTTGTTTATCAAGTTTAAAGTGTTTGAAAATCATAACTAATGCTAATGAGGATACTGTGAAATTAACATTGTCCTAATTAAATATTCTTAGAAGCTTAGTAGGCAAAACATTTTTAAAGAATAATTTAGCAATACATACAAAATATCTTTAAAGAATTATAATTCTGTACAAGCAATTCCACATCTAGGGCTCCAAGCAGATGTTCAGGTATACACTCCAAGATGTTTGTTATGGTAATATTTATAAGAGTAAATATTTTAAACAGACATTCTCTAGCAATATGGAGAGGTTTAAACAAATTCTGCTAATAAACTGTAATTAGATATACAAAATATATTAATTTTTAGATACACTAATGCAAATAAAATAAATAAATATGAATCTGAATACATGATATAGTCATAAGAATTCCAAAATTATCTATTTATGAATAAGCAAAACTAAAATAGAAATGAGTATGTCAAAATAGTAGCATAGGTTATCACTGTGTGGTGAGATTATGAGTTTTTTCTTTGTGCTTCATATACCATATTTCCTAGTTTTCACTTATGGCTTCTTTTTGTTTTACCTCCGTTACTGAATTGGCCATTTGATTATCTTATTAATGTGGTTCTTGCCCTCCAAGACCATGTCATGAACATGTACCTTCTTTTTCTTCGTCACTGTATCCCTGGAAACTACCATATCATGGACATTAAAGTGTTTTAAATATTTGCTTAATAAATAAAAAATTAGACAGTGCTTTAAAAAGAGGTTTTTTCTCTTCAAAAGGAGTAGATTTATTCTAATGAAGTTTGAGCTTCCGAGCTCTGCATTTGCTCAAGTCCTTCAAAAACCCTGAATGGATATTAGTAATCTCATTTTTGCAATTTTGCATTTATTTTCTTAGAATGAGATTTCCAAAAGAATAAACTTTAGGCCTTTAAAAACCTAGATCTGTCTTTGCTTCTTAGATAGCCTTTATTTTCATTAATTTCTTCTTCATAATAAATGCTTCATTTTGCAGAGCCCCCTGTAATTCCCAAATATGCTGTGTAAATTGATTTCCCTCACACCTTAATTATTCTATGAAAACCATTTAATTTGTGTTTCTCTTTTCACTTGCATCTGGGAAACCATTTTAGCTTACCTGTAGTGATAAATTCATATCAGTTGTGTCAAATAAAGAAAAAACTCTTCTAAAATAATTCTACAACTTTATTGAAGAGAAACATCTATTTTTGAAGTCAAGAAACATTGTGTGCACTTGGCATTTATATATGGAGATGGGATTTGGATCTATTCCTAGCTGAAAGAGCTGACTGCCTGGAAAAGGCCTGAGGGAAGAAGTGAGAAGCAGTTTTCTGAGGTTTGCCTTTTTCTCTTTCTTTTCTTTTCTTTTTTTTCTTTTGACTTATTTGTTTCCCTTCAGACTGCAGGAGATCAAGACATGGTTTTCTAGTCACATCACATATTCTGAAAAGCATTTGGTCTCTGAGTGGCACATATCAAAAACAACATGAGAATATAAAACATTCCTTGGGCAAAGGGAACCTTAATCTGGTGACATAAGTTAAAATTAATTGCCTTAAATTTCCACTTGCTTGAAAAACAGAATATAGACATACTTTAAAATCATTTTTTGTATTATTATGGAAGGTTATTGTTCGAGTAGTTTGGCTTTGAGTTTGAATGTGTTAGTAAATTGTGGATGATGTTCATTGCCAGTCTCTGGGAAAGTAGCAGTAGTTATTTATTTATCTACAAATTGTGGTAACATTAGGCTATATTCAGATCCATTTTAATAAAAGGCATTTACAGTGGTTCACATTTTTCTAATTCTTTCATTTTTTTTCTAAATTAAAAAAGTGGAAACATATATGCAGCTTTTATATGTAAATACTCCAGCAATATATTTAAGAAAATATTCACAGGAAGTTTTTGCCTATTGTTTTATTCATACCTTAGTTTGAAAAATTTTATGATGTGATGACAAGTAATTTGAACTCAATTGAAAAGAAGTGTCCTGTTAAATTAGAAAGTCATAAGATAAACCCGTGAAAGCATAATTTTCCAAAAAGGGTAAAATTACAACTCTAATGGAAATATCAAAATGAACATGTTAAACAATTTATTTACTCATTAATTAAAGAGGGAACCCCACAGATGTTATAACTGGTTAAAAAGAGAACCTTTCAAAGAGCAGACACAGTACAGATCATGAATATTGAAATGATTATGCAAATCAGGCAAGGTTGGCTTTTTCTACAGTGAAGTGGGAAGTGAATTAAACAAACCTCTACTGGACAGGATCAAATTTGCATGTGACAAGACAGAAATTAGCTTGCATTGCTATCAATTTTCTACAACTTGCAGAGCTGTAAGATAGCTTTCATGAAACAGGAATCTGATAAACGGAAAGGGTGCATTCTAGTTCATAAATAATGCATAGTTTCTATTTCATGATGCATATTTATAAATTTTTCACACATATAAAGCTACTGAAATAAAGTCATTGTTTTCTGTTTTGTAGCTATAAGGTAAATCTCAACTTTGTTCAAAGATTTAAAAGTACACAAATATTATATTATTAGAATAATTTCCAATAAAGTAAAATGTTATTGAATTACAAAGGGGTCTAGAGAAGCTGAAGGCAGGAGATTCATTGCAAGCTGTTTTATAGCCACATTCTTTCTGTTTTTTATTACTGATACCTTATCTGCTTAGGTGCTGGAGCTAAAAACGTGTGAGGTATTACTGACCAGTCCTCCGTCTTAGGCTACACATCCAACCTATCACTTAGTCCTCATGGTCTGCCTCCACTGTCTGTTTAAATCAGTTCACTTCATTTTTACTGCCTTCTTTCCAGAACAGATGAATTTGCATCAGTTATATGCCTTGTGGAATATTATTATGTCTTTCTTATTGGAACTCTGGAACTGTTGTATTTACTTTTATTTTATACCATTATGTTATTAACAAAATACTCAGAGTGTGTGTGTGTGTGTGTGTGTGTGTGTGTGTGCGCGCACTTCTCAAAAAAAAATCCTTTTTAGCAAGAATTTTTATTTATTTATTTATTTTTTATTTTTTTAAAAGATGGGGTTTCACCATGATGGCCAGGCTGGTCTTGAACTCCTGACCTCAGGTGATCCACCCACCTCGACCTCTCAAAGTGCTAGGATTACAGGCATGAGCCACCGCGCCCGGTGAGGTTTTTTTTTTTTTTTTTTTTTTTTTTTTTTTTTATCCGTGCAAAAGACAATAGCATGGTTTGTTTACCTAAATGAGTTCATGTTCATTCTGATTTACTTTCTCTCCCTTTGACTACACTAAAATATTCCTGCTGTAGAAAATAAAAGATCTCTTGTCATTAACCCAGTGTTTCCCAGAGTAATGATTTTTAAAATGTATATGAAATGTTATTAGTATCTCACTTAAAACCTAATGATAACACATGGTTTTCCACAGAATGGAATTCAAACTTCTTGTCATGGACTACAAGCTCCTTCATGATCCCTCTATATCTCCTAAGTTTCATCTTGTAACATTGCACTTTGGTGCACATTGTACTTCTTTCAATTCCTTTAAAGTAGGATTTCTCAAGTTTAGCTTCTTATGAAGGGCTCTCTCCTGCATTGAAGAATGTTTAGCAGCATTTCTAGACTCTATCCACTAGATGCCAGTATTAATCACCCATGCATGCACACACACACACACACACACACACACACACACACACACACAAACTCTTCAGTGTGACAATCAAAATTGCTTTCAGTCATTTCCAGATTTTCCTTGGTGGGGGATGGGAGTATCTCCCCTAGCTGAGATCCACCGCATTAAAGCAGCAAACATTCTTGCAAGTGGACATTCTCGTACAAATTTTCTCTACAAAAAAGGCTCTTTTTAGGTTCACTGCATGGAGGCTGCCTTCTTCTTTTTCTACAGATTTCAACAAAACATTTCTAATTATAAAATGCCTTTCTTGTCCACTCTAATGTAAAACTACTCTCTACCCTATCCTCTGAAGGCCTAAATACTATTCTTTTCTTTATATAACTTACCAAATTACATGATTAAAATGTTTACTTATATAATATTTACCTACTCAAATAGACTATATCTCTAAACAAGGGATGAACAGCTTGGCTCATCATTTGGTTAAGTTTGTGTCATTATCATATGTTCAGGCCTTGGCGCAGGACTGACACTGAGGAGACATTAGATATGTAGATGGTAAGCGAACGATAATTGGAGTTTAATTTCCTATTCATATTACAGGATTTTCACATTACACCATATTCAGAAGTTCACAAATGGCTCATTGTGCTTAGCAAAACTGTGATACCAAGAATAAATGTCATTCTAAGAGTTACGTCTATAGTAGTGAATGATGTTTTCTGTACATATTATTTTTATATTGTTATTATTAATACCATACTGGAATTTTGGAGAAGCCAGAAAAATTTATGGAATTCTGTGTAATTAATTTAAAGAGGTATAATAATTGTATCAGTCCTATTCATTTGTGTGTTTATTTTATTCCCTAGTAGTTTATTCATTTAAATCAAAATTTTGAAAATCTTTCAAAAAAGCATGCACACTGCTTTCAGGCATGCTCCTTAAGTTTATTTTCTAGAAAATATATTTTAATTTTTTTCATCCATATCCTACTTTAAGGTATTGAATAAATAACTTTGGGTGGATACATAATTACTAAACAAAATCTGCTATAATAATTTTGTGTTGGAAGCTTATTTTTATGCATAATGGTATTGAATCCCAATACAGATCTCAAAGCTAGTTAACATGATTGAGCTGAATTGCAAATGGTCCAACTCCAAGTGTGGTGCTTTGCTAAAATTAGAGTTTCTATTGTTTTCAAAAATAAATATTGTTTACATTTTATAAATATCACATAACACAAACTCAACTAGAAAAATTGAAATATGTTCCTTCTTTGGATTAAAAACATAGCTCAAATGAACTAAAACTCAGCTTTCAGATAGCTGACACATAACGCAAAATCCTAGAAAAGCTCCCAATTTGCATTGTCATGTTCTCTAGATGTCACCTTTTACTTATCAACATCTCCAAAAATTGATAAGAAATAGATAAATCACTTTCAGATATTATTTTATATCTGGAATATTTTATTTATGCATATACTGAAATAATTCTTTTCTGTATTTTAAAAAGAAAATGATGTTAATGAAGGTAAACTTTTTTTTAACGAGGATTTTTAAAAATTGGATATCAACGTTGTATTTTTTACATTTTAGCTTATTTTGGACAGCAAACCCATAAATAATACCATAGGAAGACAGATTTTCCCACCTACTGTTAAGTGTATTGTACATTCCAACCCCTCCCAGCTTTTGAATGAAATGACAAATTTGCTACAAAACTTTTTTTTGTTATAATTATTTGAATCAAAATATGAATTACTAAACAAATAGTTCTTGAACATACATTTATTTGAAACACCCTCTTATATAAGAAACATACCAAATTATTAAATATATTTTTAAATATTTCATATTAAAGGAAATATATATTTAATTATTAGAAATTTGTACATCAATCAAACAACTCTTATGCTTCAAAGGCTATTTGGAAGTATTTGCCAACTTCAGGAATCTACATTTTTGGTATATATGTCCTGTCTTTAAAAATAATTAAATGTTATCTTCTATGTTCAAATGAATAAATTTATAAATGTCCAGATTCATGAAAGACATTGCATCATCTTATATAAACAATAAACTTGAGTTCATCTTAAATAAGTTTTGCTAAATCAAGTAGATTTTGTTTATACTTTAAAACTACATTTGCTTTATTTTGAAAGTAGTTTTAAATAAGCTTAAATGCTCTTACATACGTGTAATAAAATATATTAGAAAACCTTAAGTTTTACTTTAGCATTAGGTTACAATACTAATAATGCTGCAGAAATTAAGAACATGTTAAAATAAAAATAAGATTTACTTCTTATCCAACCAAGCAGCTTTCTTTATGATAATGTTGCTTATACATATTTTCATACTGATGGAAAGAGTCAGACTGTCATCATTATTAGGGCTACAGCTAGGCAAATATTTCAACCGCATTTGGAAGGATCTTTGACATTTTGGCTGTGTGAAAATAAGCAAATAGTTGGAAAAACATGACTGGATACTATATACAGAATATAAACCACTACATATAACTTACTAAACTATCAAAGTACAATTTTTGTAAGTTAAACATTACCCCATAGAAGTATAGATTATACACATTAAAATTTTATTTAACTCACCAATGGCTAAACCATCAGAATGTTGAAACTGGTTCAGAATGTACATAAGTTGTTGAAAATTTATAGGTGCCAAAGAAAAATGTATTGAAATCACATTGCAAGTCTAGATAGAGAACTGACTAACAGGGCAATGTAACAATTACCTCTGAGGTTATCTTTTCTACTAGACAGAAAATAATTGTTTCCCTACCAGAAAAAATTAATAACAGATGATTTCATAGAGCCTGTGCTGTAATCGTCAGCTGAGAAAATAAAAGTTATATTCATATGGATAATTAAATCATCCTTGGGTGAGTGTCTTAGTGCTCCAGTATGACATTAAAAGAATACAGCACCATTTTTGCCCACAATTTTGGTAAAAAAATAAAATATCATAAAATTAATTATATAGAACTTCTGATACTTATTTCAAGTTTCATTTATCTAAGTAATTATGATAACCATTATTCTAGTTCCAATCTATCCTGGCTTGCTCTTATTTCATTTCTACATTCTTCTAATTCTTATGTAGGTCATTTCTATCATATTTTAGTCTTACATAAGCTATTCTTATTTCACGTTGGCAGATTTTAAAAAATCAAATCTCGCTAATACTAATTGCTGACTCTTCAGCAATTAGCAAATTGTTCTGGGAAACAATCATTTTTCAATGGTCTCTCTTAGTTTTATTGCTAAGGATTAGTTCCATCTTTCATTGCTCTTCATAAAGTATTGATAGTTTCTTATTTTCCTCAGCATGATATGTGTGTGTATGTGTATGTATTAAATAGTCTTTTGCTTTGAATTCATCTTGAAATGTTTTCTACTGGCTGCCTCTGAACTCTGCCTACCTCCTTCAGTGGAAGGGGGAGAAATAACTTCTAAATTATAGTCTAAACTCAAAGCAAATTTTACATATTAGAAATATGCTCTTGGCAGACATTAGCACATAGTAGAGATATTCAGTATTTGTTTGTTAACTGCTGATAGTGATATGGGCATAATTAGTTATTAAATATATTTTCTGGTTTAGCAACTCTTTATTTTGTGGGCTACATTAGCATTGATTTGAGGAGCAACTGAGGATTTTCTTAGGCAGAATACCTGTTATCTAGTCCCATTATTCAGTGATGCTCCATTCTTAGAATGACATCTTTTTCTCATCATTATCTTGAGATTGATTTTGCAGGTAAGGAAAAGCCATGCAAAGATTTTGGTAAGCTTCGGTATGTAACATAAAATTCTACTTTTTTTTTTAATACAGGATAAAGTGGTGGTCACAACTTTCAAATAAAAGTTGTTTTATACATCAAATTGTAGAATCCAACTATAAAACAAACACTTACAATAAGTGCCTGGCCATGGATAAAAGTGTAGGCAGCATTAACTCTACACTCATGCTGGATCCTCATGATATCATGGTGTTCCTTTTATTGAACTTTTTTTTAAAACTTTCTAACAACAAGGTACATATGGCGGTGTACACAAAGAATAATTAAATAAGTAGTAAGATCAGAAGGAGAGTTAAATAATTAAATCAACAACTCTTTCTGAGTAATATTATGCATGCTTTCAAATGCCCTCAATTCCTCCAAAGTTGAGCTCAAAATATTATAGGTAGCATTGATGTTGCATTTGAAAAACAGTGTGAAAATATCTTACTCCAAAAATATGTATTTTACGAGATTTCACTTGTCTGTTTTGCTTACTTTTAATGTGTTTATTCACATTTATTAAATATTTGTGTATGTGAAAGTATGGTGACAGGTGAAGCATGCAAATGCAAACTTCTGTATTTTTTCAGTATTTTCTAGCACCAGTCTTCTTATCTCTATAAAAAATTTAAGGAAGCTGGGGGTAAGAATGCTGTGGACTAAATAAGAATTCAAAGTTGTCTCATTCATCAAAATAATATTTCAAAAACTTGCAAGGAATGTATGCTAATGTATTCTTCACCTAGATTTAAAATTTTAATTTAAATCATGTTTACATTGCTACATATACTTTTCCTAATATCTTCCATAATCTATTATCAGACTGTAATGTTTTTCAAATATATGCGTTTCTGTGTATACACCCATGTTAAAGTGTGTATATATATGATTGTTCTGTGCATTATTTGCTTTCCATAAATACATTTTAATGTACATATGGAGAGATGATATTGAGATAAATGCACAAATATCTAGATATTATATATCTACATATACGTAGAGAGAGAGAGAAATTTGGAGATATTCTTCCTAATTAAAATAGAAAAATGTTTAATTGGACCTGCATTTTAGAGAGATATTCAGTTAAATGTTAATTCATCAACTCCCATTGTGGCTTCACAGAAATGAGATGTCATGTAGTACTTACATATACATTTACTGAAATTGAGATAAAAATAATATGGACAACTCTCCCCAACGGAGTAGTATAGATTACAGAGAACGATATATCATAGTGAATATCTATTGGTCTGTGAGACAGGTGACCTAGGCATAGTTTCAGCTCTTTTAGCAACTTCTTGTGATGTCTTAGATACATGAAAATAACCTAAGTTTTCTGATCTTTTAATGACTAAAAAGTGACAAATTCTAAGGTCCTTTCCCATGTTATTAATATTGAAGGAAGATTATTAAACAGCTCAAAAAGGTAGACAAAATTTCCAAATACCAGTAAAGTTAATTAATAAACATCATTATTTTATACATATAAATGTATATATGTATATACACATATATACATATATACACATATAAATGTAACTTGAAATTGTTGGCCTGTGTGCATTTATATACATATATATATTTAAGCAATTTTTAATACATATATGAAATTAAAATGGAAAAATATTGGAAGAAGCCGTGTTTAGTAATGGAGTAAAACCGGGATCAAAATAAAAAAAAGACGTTGTGTGTGTGTGTCCATCAAATCAAATATAACATAACCAATTATTTTATTTTTAAACAAATCAATAGAAAATTATTTTTTCAAGTAAGTAAGTGCAAAGATTTTACTTTTTCCTTAGTGGTTTTGAGTACAGATCGAAACAGGTGTTATGTACGAAAGCACAGAATATAGGAATGCCATCTGTGTGTGTTTAATTCTAGCCAAATTTTTTTTCCTTTACTGTTGTTTAAAGATTACAGAATTGGATTATACTTCAGAGTGACTGTTGGGACTAGTAGCTAATCCTGTTGAAGATTAAATGAAAATGCTAATTTTAAACAGTTAAAATTATTTTATATCATCAGATAAATTTTACAGCCTAATACGCTTCTAAATGTTTTAGTTTTTAAAAGCTGCATATAAATATATCTTTTCTATGATTTTGGAATAGAATAAAATAAAGCAATCAGATTACTTACAATTGTGTGCCAACGCCTACAAGGTTGTATAATTTGGGGGATAAGATCAGGACTCCCCCTACTGGCTGCATGCCTGCTTCATTTGCATCAAAATCAGGGCAAAAAAAAAAAAAAAAACTCAGGATACATTAAATATTTAGCAGAAGGGTAAGTTAAGGTCCTCTAGACCAGCTTCTCATCTTATGTATGTAGACACTGGAGGCCAAAATATTAATAAATTAATACTTATGTTTATCCCCTGTAGCTTCAAACATCTAAATTACCTGGGACCGACTAAGTTTACCAACCTGCTATGGTAACCACTAAGAATAATAAAAGAACAAAGGATACTGACTATAGACTTTGTGCAAATGTGAACTTTTTCAAAATAATATTGTTATGGTATTTCATGGAATTTTTAAATTTTAAGATACCTTGGGGATCTAGCTTACTCTCTTATATTAAAAATTGACCTCCCTAATATTTAAAATATAAGACAAAAATTGCACCTGGCCTTGCAGAGTCACAAATCCTGAGTGAACAATTAATCAATGGATTCAATCATCTTGACCTCAGCATAATTTTTTTAACTAGTGTGGAACTGTAGCCTATCACTAGCATTTTCCTCATACTTACATAAGTCTAAAATCCTTTTTTTTAAGAAAAAAAAATTCTACTTGCTGTAATATTGTTCTCATTGGAATACTCCCATATGAGCAATACTTGTTCATATATATGAAAAGTCTTAAATTCCTTGCTGGCTTTTTGCTTTCCAAGTTAAAAACCACAGTTCACTCAACCATTCTTCACAGAACCTATTTCACAGTTGTTTAATATTTTTGTAGATCTCTTAGGAATCTAAGTGTGTTTATTTCCCCTTCCAAATTGAGTAGCTGACACTATTCTTCCCTGCTTAAAAACTCACTCTGTAATCTTCAGATGTAATTTATCTGTGATTCTTTGCCTGCATCCCACTATGCTTTATCATGATAACGTTCCACTGTTATTGGCTCACATTAAGATTATAAACACTGTCACTGAGTTTTAAGGCAATTGCCATCCTAGCAACGCCAAAGCAAATAATAAAAGGATGAATAAGAATGAGCTTCATTTACATAAAATATAAAGTTGAGAGAACATGCAAAAAAGTATAATAATTGTACACCTGTTGTCATTCATAGAATTGTCAGAGGCAACCAGAATCTGCCATATGTACAGATGCTGCACAGATGCATATGTATTTAACATTTACTATTTGTAATTTATAAATATATATGACAAAAAATTAAACGTATAAAACACATTGACATTGCCAATATTCCACTTAAAGTTTATTTTTTAAGTAGCTACTTAAAAATTTTTTTAAATATTTACAAATATCAGAATGCTGGTTTTATCCTAAAGAGAAATGTAGTTGAGTAATACAATTGAGAAAACGAAAGCAATTCATTTTAATAGTAAATGAATTTTCTATTAAAATTTTAATAGTAAAATGGCACATTTATTTAAAAATCATCAAAATTATTGTAAAATAACATACATTTTGTGAAGATTACTCTTCAAAAACTGTGGTCAATTTTAAATATATGCAAAAGTAGAGCGTATAATATGATTAAGTACCATGTGCCTATAACCAAGGTTAGAAAATTGTAACTTCATGACCAAGTATGTTTCACTTTTAGTTGTAATTACACGTCTCCTCCCACAGATTATTTTGAGACAGATCTCTAGAATAAAGATAATTTGTTATTAATCTTACAATGACTTTATTACACATAACTTCATGATGCAGCCAAACACTTTAGAGCTGCAGCTATTTTTTAACAGGCAAAATATAAACCGTGCAGAATTAGAGAAGACCTGAGAATAGCTCAGTAAACATGGCATAGTGGTGTAATAGGGTAATAATATTAATCGGGATGCACAAGAGGAAACTTGTTGCCAGAGAAGCATAGTAAAATAACTGAGAAATGAATGCATGTAATAAACTAGTAACCTAGAGTGAGTACAGGGGATACAACTTGAAAGATAAGATAAATGTGTTTGTGAATGGCTTAATTTTGAGAAAATTTATACATGCATTCAATAAATGATCCGTAATGATCTTTCACAATGTGTTTTTTTGTGAAGTTAAGCTTCAGTAACAATTCATTGATTCCACAGTTGTCTACAAGATAAAATTAAAACAAAACAAAACAAAACAAAACAAAAAAAACCTAAGCACAGTTTGGCCAGGTCAGTTAGAGTCTATCTTTTAAATAAAAGGCTGGAACAAACATCACAAGTTTATGTTTCAGCCATGTTCAACAACTTGCCACTGTAGCTTGTTATACTATTCTGTGTGTTTAAACACTGTTTTTACTCTGCCAGCTTTTTTTTTTCCTTTTGTGAGCAATCCTTTCATGTGTTTTTTAAAATTTATTTAAATATTTATTTCAATTGATAAATGAAATTATATGTATTTGTCATGTACAACATGATGTTATTTTGAAGCAGCTATATATTTTGTAATGTTTAAATTTAGTTAATATATACATTACCTCACATAGCACTTTTGTGATGAGAACATATATCTACTCTCTTAAGCAATGTTTAAGAATGCAGTCTATCATCATTAACTATAGTCACCATGTGCAATACATCTCTTGAAATTATTCCTCCTACAAAAGTGTAATTTTGCGTCCTTTTACCAATATCTCACAATCACCCACTGCCAAGGGCCTCAGCCTCTAGTAATCACCATTTGACTCTCTATTTCTATGAGATTAATTTTTTTTGATTCCACGTTATGAGAGAGATCATACTGTAATTGTCTTTCTGTGACTGACTTATTTCGAGTAACATAATGTCCTCCATGTTCACCTATATTGTTGCAAATGGTAGGATTTTACTTTTTCTTAGTGTCTTAATAATATTTCATTGTGTATATATACCACATTTTCTTTATCCATTTGTCTGTTGTTGGGTTGATTCTGCATCATGGCTATTGTGAATAGCACTACAATAAACATGGGAATTCAGATATCTCTTTGACATACTGATTTAATTTTATTTTGACACATACCCAGCAGTAGGATTGTTGGATCATCTGGTAGCTCTAATTTTAATTTTTTAAAGAATCTTCCTACTGTTTTCCATAATGTCTGTACTGATTTGCATCCCCACAAGCAATATACAACCGTTGCCTTTTCTTCACATCCTTACCAGAAATCATCTTTCATCTTTTTGATGATAGCCATTCTAACAGGAGTGAGGTCATATCTTATCAGAGGAGAAAGTTCTCTTTTTCTGGAGGCAACAAAAACAGATTCAAGATAAATATAGATAGTAAGAATTTACCTAATAATTTGAATTTCTAAATTTTATTTTATTATTTTCATAACCCTAGGATTATGTCTATTATCATTATCACACAGAGTCCTTGGAACAGCTGTGCATCAATTAACTAAAATGTGGGTGAAATTATTTTTGACCTGAATCATTATTTTTCTATAAAATGTGGTGGGAAATGGATAAAAATTTACCATAATGAAGATACGCTGATCTCAGGAATGAAAAGGAGTAATACTCTCCTTTTGTTTGCCTCACTTGTCACCATTAAGCACATTAAATTATATTTATGAATAACTTTTATTGGACATTTTTCATTAAACTATATTTCAATGCAATTGTTTCTAATGGAGGATTCGTTTTGAGAAACACAAAACCACCATTCCTTGGTGATTCACTGTAATGCTTCACCATTCTCAGCAATTGCAGATATTTTCCCCAGAAAATGTCACCTCCACTGGAGAATACCCAAGATAAAGGGATAATAGAAGTAGGACTAGATATGAATTTAGATATGATGTGCATTGAAAAAAATTGTAAATGTTATGTAAATATTCAGTTATTAGGACACAGATTCAGGTTTTCAAAATACAGTTTTGAAAGCCAAGATTACTGAGAGTATGTGAAGAGCACATCACTTCCTTTGCCAAGATTATTTCTGCTCAGCCTTATTACTGCAGATAAAAGGATTAAATTTTTTGATCACTTGGATTTTGTGTTAAACTTGAATTTTTAGGAAAATAACTTGATATATAAAGGAAAGGTAACATATTAACATCTTTATATATAGAAACTTATTTATCCTGGTCGGGCATGGTGGCTCATGCCTGTAATCCAAGCACTTTGGAGGCCAAGGCGGGTGGATCACCTGAGGTTGGCAGTTCAAGGCCAGCCTGACCAACATGGTGAAACTCCCATCTTTTAAAAAAAAAAAATCTTAAAAAAAAAGATTACAAATAAATAAATAAATAAACTTATTTATCCATATTTCAGTAGGAAACTTACTGCAAAAGAAAGTTCTCATGTATAGAGGACATACACACTCATAGACATACATATTGTAATATTGCTTATTGTTGCTAAGTGTAAAATTCTGGGGACTAAAGACCAGTGTTAAGTCTAGCAATTCAAACTTATCCATGACAAGAGCCGGCATAGCTACTAAATTCCTGGAAATGGCCATCTGGCTTTGGAACTTGAGCTATCTCTCCTGAGATTGGCATCACATGGAAGTCAACCAAATGAAAATGTTCTAACACATCTGAGAAGGTGAGTTAGTATTAGTCAAAAGAGGAAAGTGTTGCTTTAGGAGTTTGGCAGTCTGGCAATTGGCCAAGTTATGCCCTTCTGGGGCAAAATTATGTGTGAAAAGAAAATTTTCATTTGGTTTCCTAAGGAGGACAAATAGGAGTGTAATTAATTTTTTCATTCTTTATTTAACAAATGTTTATGTACCAAATAATGATGCGGTCAGTAGCAAATCAGCAGGTAGCAATGGGACTCAGCCCCCATGATGTTTCCACTTAATTGTTGGAATGTTTCCTCTTAAGCAGTGGAAATAGACAACACACATGCAAATAAATAAATAAAATAATTGAGATTGCAGTTATCATGGAGAAAATAAAAGAGGGCTGGACTAGAAAGCACACAGGGAAGAGGCAAAGACACTTTAGATGTGGTGGACCAGAAGAGTCTATTTTCAAGAAACGTGGTTTGAGTTGAGACTTGAATTATGAAAAAAAAAAAAATATATGGTCATACAGTCATACAGCATTTAGGAGATTCGACTGTTCCAAACATAGAAAATAACAAGTGCAAAGGCCCTGAATGGAAGAGCTTGACTTGTTTAAGAAATATAAAGGAGGCCAGATGCAAGAAGAGAGCAAGAAGGCGTATGGTGTAAAACAAAGTTACTAAGATATGTGGGAACCAATTTTGAAATGTCTTTTTAGATCATGGTAAAGAGTTCAGATTACATTCTAATTTCAGAAAGACAGCTTCTGAGTTTTGGAAGAATCATAATTGTAATTTAAGTTATAATAGTTAAATTTAAATACAAGACACTTTAAAACAATATCTGGGCTTTGAAATAATGTAAATGGATAATTTTATAACATAAATACTTAAAATATTAAAAGGTGAAGTAAATTTGGCAGAATTCTTATGGGAATTTATTTTACTTTTGTCATGATTGTTTAAAACATTCATGAAAAATATTCATTAAAAGTATACAGAAAGAATATATTATTCCAGAACTCAAGTTGGATGAAATAATTATAGCTAATGAAAAAAACATGGATAATGTCCTGTTGTTTCTAAACAGGGATACGTGTTGGAAATTTGATAGCATAAATAATCATATTTTATAATAATAAGCACTATCCAAAAGCATTCATTCAATTTAAGGAGATGCTAACTTGACTAATTCTTCCCTGGAAGTATATTTTAAATCTGATTTAATTCACTCAATTACACTTTTATCTAGAATATTTTGCTTTCAACCTTAAAAATGTACTCATTTCAACATATTTTGAAAGTGGTTTTGAAAACTTAGCTTAAAGAGAGTAACCTAATTTCAGTAAATATGATTTTGTTGTATATTGAAATACTATAGATAAAAGAGAACATCTTAACACCAATGATTTTCATAACTCTGTTGTTTGTTTTGTATATCATTGTGCAAGCATAATTTGTTCATGGTTAACAAATTATCCGCAGATACAGGTGATATGAAGATATAACAAGTTACATTTAGACAAGTTTATAAAAATTTTCTAGCTTTATTTCTATATTGTAAATCATGTAAATGAGCAAATTAAGTCAGTGTTATAAACACACATGGTATACAATCAAACTTCTAGTTTTCTCAAGAAATCATTTTGGAAACAAGAAATTCATTCAAATATGCATAAAATTATTAGCTGTTTTCAATTCTGATACAAGACAAAGTGAAGAAAATTTGCATTTAAATCATTGGGGGCTTTGAAAGATGGAGGGTCATGCTTGTTTTTCACTATTGGAGATTATAAATTAAAATTATTGTATAAAACAATCTTTTAAATCAAATATAGCTCGGTCATGCTTGTTTTTCACTATTGCAGATTATAAATTAAAATTATTGTATAAAACAATCTTTTAAATCAAATATAGCTCTTAGTAAGGCATTTGGTTTTGTTTTCTTCATAATATTTATGTTATTTTTATTTTATTTTTAACTTTTGGTGCTGGGGTACATGTGCAGATCATGCAGAATTGTTGCATAGGTACACACATGGCAATGTGGTTTGCTGCCTCCATCCCCTGTCACCACATCTGGCATTTCTCCCCATGTTATCCCTCCCCGACCCCTCCCACACCCCCATGCTGTCCCTCCCTCAGTACCCCCAATAGACCCCAGTGTGTGATGCTCCCCTCCCTGCCTCTGTGTGTTCTCATTGTTCAACACCTGTCTATCAGTGAGAACATGTAGTGTTTGATTTTCTGTTCTTGTGTCAGTTTGATGAGAATTATGGTTTCCTGATTCATCCATGTCCCTGCAAGTACATAAACTCATCGTTTTTCATGGCTGCATAGTATTCCATGTTGTATATGTGCCACATTTTCCTTGTCCAGTCTATCGTTGATGGGCATTTGGGTTGCTTCCAGGTCTTTGCTATTGTAAACAGTGCCACTATGAACATAACCTGTGCATGTGTCTTTATTATAGAATGATTTACAATCCTTTTGGTATATACCCCGTAATGAGATTGCTGGGTCAAATGGAATTTCTATTTCTAGGTCCTTGAGGAAGTGCCACACTGTCTTCCACAATGGTTAAACTAGTTTACAATCCCACCAACAGTGTAAAACTGTTCCTATTTCTCCACATCCTGTCCAGCATCTGTTGTCTCCTGATTTTTTAATGATCACCATTCTAACTGGCATCAGGTGGTATCTCAATGTGGTTTTGATTTGAATTTCTCTAATAATCAGTGATGATGAGAATTTTTTCATATGTTTCTTGGCCTCATATATGTCTTCTTTTGAATAGTGTCTGTTCATATCCTTCGCCCACTTTTGAATGGGTTTGTTTTTCTCTTGTAAATCTGTTTTTGTTCTTTGTAGATTCTGGATGTTAGCCCTTTGTCAGATGGGTAGATTGCAAAAAATTTATCCCATTCTGTTGGTGGCCTGTTTGCTCTAATGATTGTTTCTTTTGTTGTACAGGCTCTGGGGTTTAATTAGATCCCATTTTTCTATTTTGGCTTTTTTTGCCAATGCTTTTGGTGTTCTAGTCATGAAGTCCTTCCCTATGCCTACACCCTGAATGGTTTTGCCTAGATTTTCTTCTAAGGTTTTTATGGTGTTAGGTCTTGTGTTTAAGTCTTTAATCCATCTGGAGTTAATTTTAGTGTAAGGTGTCAGTATTTCTGTTATTTTTCTTTATCAATAGGGAAATTTAATTCAGGGGCATTGAGGTACTTTATAGAAAGAAAATGAATGTGTTAGAAATTAGTGTCTCTCCACCAGGTTCATCCTTGTGTCCGATAAAGAGCATTTCTGTGAATAAATCCCTAGAGGGCTCTTTGGTGAGGTATGAAAAGCAAAAATCTGTGCGAAGAGATTCTTTCTCCTGCAAAAAATAGAAGCAAGCAATACAAAATAAAAATAAAACCTGTAGCAATTGGGTTATTAAGGACAACAAGCAGGACAATGTTGCCTAAAATACTGATATATTTTGTTATCAAATCCTAGAGTATTCTTGCCCTCACCTTTTTTGGTGAAAGGAATGCAGTCTTAGAGAAGTACTTGGTAGTGTGAAAATGACAACTGTTTAGCATATGGATAAAGTATTCTTGGCTAAATATATTTTAAAATCTATTGATTAAACTCGGTATGTTGTAAATTATAAGAAAAATATACATAATTTGGTGAGTTTTGCATAATTTGTTGTTGCTGCTTTCAACTTTAAAAATTCAGTTACTATTTAAAAAGTGATACATATTAAAATGAAAGATTATATGGACTGATGGAAATATGCTGACACATTGAGACTGATGATTATAACAGCACTCTCATTATTTATTGGCAAGACTTACCGATATAAATGCAGTGGGACAGGCACATCTATTTCAGATAGAAACCCATGATCATGTCTGATGTTTGTTTGCTGACAGTGAATATCATTTCTCTTGTAACATCATGATACAATACTGACAACAGCTCAACCAATGTTTATGATTTATAAATTTGAATTAAAACGTACATTCTATATTTTTATTTTAAAAGTATAATGTAAGACACTATCTTTTTGTGATGCTGTTTCAACATGTTAGTTTAAGTTCTGAGTTCATTCTGACCTAAGTTACATGGAATTAGGTAAAACTGAAACTTTAATATAAAACTCTGTGTCTAAAGGATTATACATTTCATCCTTTGCTGGTTTGCAACTTCAATTTATTGTAATAACACTTCAATTTATTTTTACTCCTGAATTATGAAAATATATTATTTTAGCTATAGCTATTTTATGAGTTACATTTAAGGTACTTTTCCCAAAAGCTTTTAGGCTATTCAAGAATCTGACACTTTTGAATCCTTAATAGCAGTTTAGTTTTCAGCTTTTTTGGTTGATTTTTCCCTTCCATGTTAAAATAAGTTATTTAAAATTTCCTTCCACTTACCTTCACTCTAATTACCGTGAAAAGTCATAAACCCTCGCTCATTTTCCTTAAGGAAATCTCATTATGTACTTGTCTTGGGCATTGTTATAGTTCAACACTTCACATAAATGTATTCTATAGAACATTCGTCTCCTGAGAGATATTAAGAGATGCTCCACGAAAAAGGAAAGGATTACAAGGACAATTTGTTTGATATATCTGGTGTACTATAAATTCCCACTTTAAAGTGAATAAAACAGAGTAAATAGCTAAATTCTTTAAGATATCTGTGGTCAGGAAACCTTTTAATTTTATAAGTTTTCTCAATAGTATTTGAATTCAGTAACATTTTTTGATGTAACATGTTTGGGTATCTTTCTAGGCTAGTACTTACAAAATTTTTTTAAAAAGCATAGTTTTAGCAGAGAATGAGTAACACAGCCACAACAAAGCCTTACATTGAGTTGTGTCACTCTCCAGATTTCCATGACATGACAAATTTTATATCTCATATATATTTTGGAAAACATATAACAATAAGAAAAAATAATTAAACTTTAAAATTACTGCAGCAAGAAATCTTCAAGTATAACTGGTATCGTTTAAAGATTCATTTAAATCAAAATATTTTATTTTCTTTTTAATCCTTTTATATGTCCATTGTCAGATTTTAATTTAGGTATTTTCCTTTAGAGTACTAGAACTTGTTGAAATTGAAGTACATGTTTTAGTGAAATATTTTTAGGCTAGCATTTCATAGAACTAAATGTAGAACACAAATCTATATGACTTCTAGAACACATAGGAGAAAATCTATGTAACTTCTTGTTTGATAATAAGTTTTAGGTAAAATCCAAAAGAAAAATCTATGAAATACAATAATTGATAATTTAGACAGTATTAAAATTAAAAACTTTCTGTTCTATAAAGAAGGCTGAAAATGTTTAGTCAGAGTTAGCAAGTCCTAATCCTTGGAACCTATAAGAAAAAAAGATTGTTGTAGATACGATTAAGTTAAGGGTCTTGACATGGAAAGATTATTCTGGATTCTCTGAGTAGTATCCAAATCCAGTTCTTATTACTGAGACATGGAGGAAAATTAGGTACACACAGGAGGAGAAGGTGATGTGAAGATAGAAACAGAAATTGGGGTGAAGCAGTCATGAAGGAAGCCAGCGGCCACCAGAAACTAGAAGAGTCAGGGAACTCATTCTCCACTAGAGCCTCCAGAGAGCAAGGCCTTTCTGAAACACATCCTAGTCAAATTGGTGTTAAATTTCTTTTTTCTAGAACTGGGAAAGAGCAAAATTTTATTGTTTTAAGCCATCAATGTTGTGGTAATTCGCTACAGCAGCAACCAGAAACTAATATACTCTGTGAAGGATACCATTAAAAGAATTAAAGAACAAGCCATGGAATGAGAGAAATCATTTACAAATCATATCTGATAAAAACTTTGTAATAAACAAAAATGCATGTCAGAAATTAGCTAGAAATAAGAGAAGCTTTTGATGTGTTTTCATATCTAAGAAGCTATTTTCTGTAATTTTCTTACGAACTTCAGTTGTGATCCATACCATACTGGGTCACAATGATCAGTGTGGTATTATATGGGTTTAACCTTACGAGAGTCAATGTAACTTCATGGTAGAGTATGATTAAACTCTATCATTATGTTACTTTAGAAAATGATTTTTGATCCAGGCATATCTGGATTCACAATCTTGATCTACCACTTACGAACTGTGACTTGTTTAACAAATTACTAAACAAATTACTAACAAAATACTTAAGCTGTGGTTTTCCAGTTGGTAAGAGACAATATAACAGAATCCATAGCATGAGGTTGTTATAAACAACAAATAAGTTCAAGTATAAAAGAATCTCAACACAGTGCTTTTACATATTGAATTGTCATTATTTTTCATAATAATTATGTTATAATTATATATTATGTGATAATATATAGTACTTATTATTTTACCAGAAAATCATGAATGTTAGTTTACATTATTCACTTAAATGCTATAATTTTCACACATTTTATTTTAAAACATAAATTTATATTTAGAAAACATTTTTACATATAAGTTCCAGTTTTAACTCGACAACCTTGAAAGAGGAGTCTATTGTGATTGGGAAAGAAGCTCTGTCTATTCTTTGGATTCTATTTTGTGGTAGTGAGAGCTGCTAGGGCAAAAATAATCATAAAACTTTTTGTTATGCTCTTAAAGGTTTTCACTGAAAATAACTTGAATGGCGAAAGGAGTTTATGCATGAATATTTCAATTACATTTATTTTTACATTGTGCCGCTAGGAATAAGATTCAAGGTTAATTAATTTCCCCCATGAAGATCAATTGAACAGAATTTTGGTTCATGAGAATTTGTGTCTTATCAACCAAAAATGCTACTTCTAGTTGGATGTGTTGTGTATTAGAACTTCAAGCTATTCAGATTCTTTAACGGGAGCTTCTTCTGTTAGGAAGTTAGAATCAGAGAACTTAATGGGATGGATCTTCGTCACTGCACCTGCATGTTTTGTGTACTTATTTTTGGCAGGCATAAGCACATAGATGCCACTCTGCAGGTGTAATTGGAGTATCCTTGCCCTAAAGAGCTGCAGGTGTCTTGGCCAGTGGAGCTTCTAGAATTTGGCACTCCTAGAATGATGGATTGTCTTTAAAGCAATCCAGTATCTGAGTCCTGTAAGACACTGTTGAATAAGTCCATCCTTAAGGCCACATGTATATTATAATGAAATATGATACACCTAAAATAAAGTCATTTTATAATGACATAATTATACAGTGAGAGAAATGAATTTGAGATAGGGTACTAGAGACAACAACAACATACCACCTTAATTAAGAAATCTCTTTTCTAGCAAGGCACTTTGGAAATCATAGCAGTAAGTTTCTTGATATGAGGAGAAATTTTCCCTGGCTTTGCTCTGTGAGGCTGTAACATGCTAGCAAGTGTCTGCTGCTCAAGCTAAAAATCATTTTCTAAAGTAATTTTTTGTTAATGTATTTTACTGGAAGTATGATAGGGTAGAAGATTGACAAGAATATCATGTTTAGTATCTGTAGAGGCTTTTATTTCTTCTTATCACAAAGATGGCATGGGGCATTGGCTTTTAGTGTGACAAAGTTCCTTCGTGTTTAACTTATTTTTCTTATTGCTTATTTTCGCATTAATCCATTTGACAAGTCTTCCCCTTTGAAAAACTTAACACCTATCAATCACAGAGAGTAAATGCTATCTATTATTTGTTTTCAGTTTTTAAAAATATAAACTCAAAAGTGATAGTCTAAAACTAAACACATATCAATCACATAGAGTAAATACTATCCATTATTTGTTTTGAGTTTTTAAAAATATAAACCCAAAAGTGATAGTCTCCATATTCTCACTCACCATATATTCCACATTTGTAACATATCATCACTTTTTAGGGAAAATCAGTACTAGCATTTTCTTATTTTACATTTTCTTTTGAATATAAATAAATGAATACATATTACAGAATATTTTTCTTTTTATTATAATAATTGCTATAAGTAGTGGTATTTTTCAATAAATAAGAAATTATATTTTCCAAATTTTCCTATAAATAAACCTGTTTTCCCTTAAAAATTTCAGGCTGGAACATATAATTAAGTGTATATCATCATTTTAAAGTGATAAGTGTATATCATCATTTTAAAGTGGTGTACTGTTTTTCACCATATAGATACATTACAAATTGTTTGACTACCTTTATGGCTATATAAATTGAATTAAAATTATTGCTCTTATAAATAATCTTGCAAAACATATTTGTACACAATTATCTGTTATATCATGATAATTTTCCTCAGATTCCTAGATGTTTGAATTATAATAAAAGAATATGCCGAAAGCTCAAAGAGGATCCCTTCATTACACCTTATAGAAAATTGACTCTCGATGGATTATAGATTTAAACATGAAGCCTGACACCATAAAAATCCTAGAAGAAAACCTAGGCAATATCGTCCAGGACATAGGTATGGGCAAGGAAGGACTAAAACACGAAAAGTAATGGCAAGAAAAGCCAAAATACACAAGTGGGATCTAATTAAACTTAAGAGCTCCTGCACAGTCAAAGAAACTCTCAATACCGTGAACTGGCAACCAACAGAATGGGAAAAAAATATTTGATATCTACCCATCAGACAAAGGGCTAATATCCAGAATCTATGGAGAACTTAAGCAAATTTACAAGAACAAAACAGATAACCCCATGAAAAAGTGGGCAAAGGATATGAACACACACTTTTCAAAAGAAGACATTTATGCAGCCAACAAACATATTGGCTGCATAAACATATGAAAAAAACATATGAAAAAAAGCTCATCATCACTGGCCATTAGAGAAATGCAAATCATAACCACATTGAGATACCACCTTATGCCAGTTAGAATGGTGATTATTAAAAAAGCAGGAGACGACAGATGTTGGAGAGGATGTGGAGAAATAGGAATGCTTTTTCACTGTTGGTGGGAGTGTAAATTAATTCAGCCATTGTGGAAGACAGTGTGGTGATTCCCCAATGATGTAGAAATAGAAATACCATTTGACCCAGTAATCCCATTACTGGGTATATACCCAAAGAATTATAAATTATTCTATTATAAAGATACATGCACACATATGTTTATTGTGACACTGTTCACAATAGCAAAGATTTAGAAACAACCCAAGTGCCCATCAGTGATAGACTGGATGAAGAAAATGTGGCACATACACACTGTGGAATACTATGCAGACACACAAAAAATGAGCTCATTCCTTTTCAGGGACATATATGAAACTGGAAACCATCATTCTCAGCAAACTGATACAAGAACAGGAAACCAAACACCGCATGTTCTCACTCATAAGTGGGTGTTGAGCAATGAGAACAACAGACTCAGGGAGGTGAACGTCACACACGGGGCGAGGGGTGGGGAGCTAGGGGAAGAATAGCAGGGGGTGGGGAGATTGGGGAGGGATAGCATTAGGAGAAATACGTAGTGTAGATAACAGGGTGATGGATGCAGCAAACCAATACCATGGCACGTGTATACCTATGTGGCAAACCTGCATGATATGCACATGTACCTCAGAACTTAAAGTATGATAAATAAATAAATAGAATATGAATTTCTAATAATTTTCATCACTCTCCCATCCCCAAATATCTTACTGATTACATTACCAACACACTATATGTTACAGTATATTGTAATGGATTCAATGGAACTATACGTTTTGACTATTTATTCGTATATATGTGTTGATTTAATGTTTCATTGATTTATAGGATTAGTATATATCAGGGATTTTTTTTGTTTGAAATATATGTTATAAATATTTTTTGAATTATTTAAATGTAAAAATATTTCGGCCGGGAGCGGTGGCTCAAGCCTGTAATCCCAGCACTTTGGGAGGCCGAGGCGGGTGGAACACGAGGTCAAGAGATCAAGACCATCCTGGTCAACATGGTGAAA
>NW_016107565.1:2335739-2372296 GCF_001604975.1 Cebus imitator | reverse complement strand
TGTTCTGTATTTCTGTGACAAAGTTTAAATTTTTGTGTAGTAAAGTTTTTATTATGTCCAAAGTTTCTGAAGAATGATATGGATAATTTTGCATAGGGATTGTGCATGTATAAAATTTTGTAGCGTAATTAGAACTTTTATGTGAAAGCAAAGCCTATAATTTAAGAAAAAAATTAGAGGCTAAGAGCAAATATCTGGTAATCAAGTTTATTTTAAAACTACTCTCTCTCTATTTTACTAAATTAAATTTACATTATCAGTAGAAAAACAAAATTTAATACTTAGGAAAAACAACATTGTCAATTGTTTTGTCAAATAAACAAGATGACAAAACAAGCTAAAATATTCAATATGATATGGAGTCTCTATTTCCTTTGATTAATGTATACAATATATTTTAATATTTAACACCCAACTATATTAGAATGCCAGGACTAAATATTTGCCTATATTCTCTCACTTGATCCTCCCTAATCCTCATATTATTTTTATGAAGTAACTATAGTAGTATCCACGTTTCCAACCTAGGAAATCATAATAAAGAACTTTTGCGTGGTCACACAGGTGAGAAGAGATGTGATGAGTTTTAGATGCAAGCTTTCTGATGTAGCTTGTGTTCTGATTCTCCCAACAGAGGATGGTCCTCCCACACCAAAATGAAAATGAAGAAAACTGTTTTCTGATATTTTTAACTTATTATTGTATTTACATACATGATTAATTATAATTTTAAAATGCATTTAGATATTTAATAAAAATTATTCTTTTCTTTTAAGATGTGCTACAAATATACACAAGAAAGCATTAAGTTACTAGGATAACATCATAGAAGTAATCATTTATAAATTAATAAAAATCATAACCAGCTGCAAAAATTTGGACACCTGACAGAAATTATCTGGGAGGAAAATGGTAGCAGAAGGTCAACATTCTGGCCACAGTATACAAGATGTGCCTCCCACAACACTGAGAAAAGAGAAAAAGATGGAAATATTGAGTGAGAAAGAAAGCTGTTTTGCCTACTTACTTAATTTGCTTTGGATTTAAATGTTTTCATTAAAATATTACATACTGCTTTTTCACACTGTGATAATCACGTTACCTACAGGACACCAGGGATGATGACTTTCTAGTTAAAGAGAAATGTTCTCACCTTTTATGCAAATACTTTTTATTACTGAGAAGTACACTAGGGAGTGTCATTTGAAGATCAAATGTAATATACTTACTTTTGATCATGGAGGTTACCCAACAAGAAATATTCTCAATTTTCCTTTCTGACTCTTTATATAACTCAATGCCTAATTCTGTTGCTATTATTATGATATTGTATTATTCTTTTTTTCCCTTGGGCAAATAATCTAATGTCTAATCTGTGGGTTACAGTTTATTTATCTTTGCATCTTCCAAATCTAACAGAATTCCTTACACAGAGTTTGTGTTTAATAATTTTTTTGAATAAAAATATTTGACTATTTTAGACTTGTATGATCAATGCTAGTTTAACTTCAAATGAATCCTTATTAATTTTAGCTACAAATGCCATTTACCCAGATAATTTAGAGAAATACATACTCTTGTGAATAACTTATTAATATAGATTGAGGCCAATCAGAGCTTGTATATGTATTTATTAAAGTCTCTCTCACTTTTCTTTTGAGATTGGACTAATCCTTAATATACATGCATATGTAAAATAGGAAATAACATTGAGGTTAGCCTAAATTAGTCAATGAAATATTGAGACTTGCTTGCATTAGGACTATATTTCCTGTTGCTAATCAACTAGGGATAGTATTTCCTGCCCACATGATTTATATCATGAATTGTGCTTTATAGCTTACAAATTGATATGCTTCCTATAAATGTCATAAATGCTCAGTTACCTAAAATTACAATTTCACATTTATAAATTTTAGATGGCCAATGATGTTGTTAAGATTACATTAGATTTTAATTATTTTTTAAAGCCATGTGATAAAATAACAATACATTGTCTTGTCTAAGTTTTTATGACCATTGGAAACATACAGTCTCAATGAAGTAAATGTTATATGGAAAATTATTATTATGTTTACCATAGCAAAGACTGAAATATTCAAAGATAATTAAGACATTCAGAAAATATTATAAAATACTTTTGTTGCCGGGCACGGTGGCTCAAGCCTGTAATCCCAGCACTTTGGGAGGCCGAGGCGGGTGGATCACAAGGTCAAGAGATCAAGACCATCCTGGTTAACATGGTGAAACCCCGTCTCTACTAAAAATACAAAACATTAGCTGGGCATGGTGGCGCGTGCCTGTAATCCCAGCTACTTAGGAGGCTGAGGCAGAAGAATTGCCTGAACCCAGGAGGCGGAGGTTGCGGTGAGCCGAGATCGTGCCATTGCACTCCAGCCTGGGTAGCATGAGTGAAACTCCGTCTCAAAAAAAAAAAAAAAAAAAATACTTTTGTTAAGAATATGTAAGGAAATTTATATATTATAATGTCTTTTTTCTATGGACATAATTTTACTGTTTTCATATATAATTACAAAAGTGCAATTTGTTCAAAATATGGGTTTATTTCATGGTAGAAGCCTTTTTCTCTTAGCCATTTTTAAATTAATATGTATGAGTACTGAATTTAAAACACAAAGGTGTAACATCAGTTTAAAGTTTTTAATGAATAAAGTAGCAATTATAGCTACATTATTTATTAGGGGCAGGGGAATCAGATCAGAAAAGGACATGATCATAATGCATTTTCAGTGAAATCAAAAGCCAGCAGATGGAGCTTTTCAGTTATTGTCACGTAATCTTTACTTAAGGCTGCCTTCTAAAATAAAATAGAGGCAATTTACAGTACATAAATGCTATTTTTTTCTACTTAAATATATTCAATCACTGCTTATAAAGAATTGATTATTTTCAGTAAAATAATATTTGAATACTCAAAAATGCGTTCATTTCTGTGAACCCATTAGCATCACATTGCTTGTTAGGCAAGGGAATTTCATTAAGACTGAAATCACTTGCCAGTGCTTAGAGGTTTAAGTAACAAATGTTTATAGTGTCATCATTTTTACATGTGTCCCAGTGTTTATTGATATGTCCCTTCAAGCACAAAATGCATATATTAGTCTATGTGATAACCAAAATAAATCAATGTATGTAAACTCTGTACAAATTTATTGATACATCCTAATTTATCTATAAATCGTTGCTATTATACCTTCTTTATTATATTTGATAAAAATATAGAACTACAGAGGCTCGAGAACAAGCTCAAGATCCCATAGCTTTAGAGGGCTGCAGTAGGGTATAAAACCTGGCCTGTCCGAATCCAGAGCTACTAGTCTTATCACTGATGCTTGACTGCCTCTATGAGTTTTTTCTATCTCTGCCCCATCCCACCACCAACCCAAAGATGCTTCTTTAAACACATTACACATATTGTAAAAATAAAACATACTCTATATACAGTAAAGGTGTTAAAAACAAGAACAACAAAAATTGAGTTTCTAGAGGCAAATTTTACATAAACCTGTAAACTTTGTAATAAAACCCTCTACTCAATGTGTGTGGAAACATCACCTTGTACCTTTTGCCTGGACAATGGAAATTCATTCCCAACAGAGCAGGGGGTATATCTAAGCTAGCCCACAGCAGCCTACCCATTTTGAAGCTGCAAGTGTTTGATTTTAAGATATTATGTCTGAACTTCTTTATATTTACATGTAGGTTGTATCCCACTCTCCCACTTTTTTCTTCAATTCACATTACATCTAGCAAGCCTCAATCCACTATAGAATATAGAATATTAAACTAAATCTTTCAGTTTGTTTCAAGGGTAGAAACTTTTAATGTTAAGGTAAATAATTGCTTGCAACAACCAATATGCATTATGAGAAATGACTCGCTCAGAAGCAAAGACTAAAAAGATAAACTCTTTTCTTTCATGTGGATACTGCCAATGGCTAGAATAATGTTTGCTCTTCTCTTCATTTTCTACCCTGTTTCTGGATTGCCAATATTTCATGAGCTGAGGGTTTAGCTGCCCCCAGTTCCTAGAGGATTAATCCATTTCCCATTCCATCTAAGCTGGGCCCAGAGTTTATCCCCACTCCATTTCCTCAGCTGCCATCTGGTAGGTTCTCAGGCACTCTAGGGAAAAGTTTACTTAATTCTTCTTTTACTACACAATTAAACCGCCCACCTACTTGCTTGTGGTTTTGGAAATCTCTTCAGAGACTCTTAAGTATTTTTCAGATGAAGAACTTCAAGCCCACTTGGGATCTAATGACTGCCTCTGAGAGTTATGACTTGTACTTTTCCAATTAAATAAAAGGGGATCTTACCTGTGAGATGAGAAGTAAATATAACATGGAACACTGGATTTACTTGGCCAATACCTTATGCCAGAATCATAGCTGGTCAAATGTACAAGCTTAGAGGCTATCCAAAACATATTTTTTTTAAATTTGTGGGGTTTTATTTTGTATTTTGTTCTGGTTTCAGGGGACTATATTCACAGATGCTTTTTTAATATTGAGAGGAAATTGCTATCAAATTCACTTTTTGCTAAAATATCTCAATATTACTAGCTTTATTATAAGTACTTTCAACATAGTATCTTTTTTTATTTCGCCATGTGGTACAAAATTGCCATCATCAATGATTCAGAAATTTACCACATACTTTCTAACAGTTTCTCTGTCTCTTTCTATCTCCATATCCAACATACTCCCCTTTACCTTCTGCCATGATTGTAAGTTTCCTTTGAAAAGTTTTGCTATTTTTATCAAGATCAGCCTAACCAACATACTAAAACCTGGTCTCTACTAAAAATTAAAAAAGGAGCTGAGCGTGGTGGCACACGCCTGTAATCCAAGCTACTTGGGAGGCTGAGGCAGGAGAATCACTTGAACTTAAGAGGCGAAAGTTGCAGTGAGCCAAGATCGTGCCACTGCACTCCAGCCTGGGTGACAGAACAAGACTCCATCTCAAAGAAAAAAAAAAGTTTCCTATTTTAAAAAACACTCTTATGTGTGCAGTACAGCTTTCGCATTTTCAATTGATTCTGCATAAGTAGTATTTCTTTAAGTTGAGAAATTTTCCTATACTTATTTTTAAGCTAGAGAAATAATTTAGTTGTACAACAAATTAATTAACATGTTTCAACTTAATTTCCACTTAGAATTCACATAGGTATTGTGCTATTTGCATAAAATATTCAGATAAACACATTACAATAGTATATTGGTGCTTACATTGTGCAAAATTTCCATCCATTGACATTAACTAGATTTCCAATGTTTTTATGTGGACTACTAGAAACAATTTAGGCACTTAATATACATACTTGGCATTAGTCTGTTCTCACATTGCTATAACTACCTGAGACTGGGTAATTCATAAAGAAAAGATATTTAATTGGCTCACAGTTCCACAGGCTGTGCACGAAGCATTGCTGGGGAGGCCTCAGAAAACTTACAATCATGGCAGAAGGCAAAGGGGAAGCAAGCACATCTTCACATCATCAGCAGGAGACAGAGCGGGAAAGAGGAAGTGCTACACACCTTTAAACAGCCAGATCTTGTGAGAACTCACTCATTGTCATGAGAAGAGCAAGGGAGAAATCCGCCTCCATCAGATCCAGTCATCTCCTACTAGATCCCTCTCCCAAGATTGGGAATTACAATTTCAACATGAGATTTTGGTGGGGACACAGAGCCAAACCCTATCATACTCCAAGAAGATAATAATATATAAAACAATCAGTGTTTGAAGCTATAGTGCTACCAATACAACAAACTTGTGTTTATTGAATTATTTTATACTTTGATATTTAATTTAAATTGATTTAAATTAAATGCAATTAAAAATTGATTTTCTCTGCCATACTGGTCACATTTCAAGTACTGAATAATGACATGTAGCTAGTGGTTACCACACTGTGCAGCAACTGGTTTAGATCATGTCCAGTTTTCCTATTTTCTCAATGTGATTGAGAGAAAATTACTTCATTTTCTAAGCTTTAGTTTCTCCATCTGGAAATGAGAGTGAAATAACACAACTAGCTCACAGAATTTTTGAAAGGTCTAAAAAATATAATCCAAAGCAAGTGCTTATTGCAGGTTTTGAAACATGATTTCCACTATGCATTACTAAAGAAATCACAACTGCTATATTATTTAACAACTGCTATATTAAAGAAATCAGTGCAAACAAGATGATATAATACTTTTCTTGTGGCATTGATGTAAAACACACACACACACACATATATATATTTTTTTCATTTCTGGGAGTTCCAAGGAGTTTTTAAATATCTATCTGTTCTAGATTCATATTTGCCCATGTTTATTAATAGTATCTAGGAGTTTAAAAAAATGAGCTGTAGAGCTAACAAGATAACTTTTTTTAAGAAAAAATAGTTTTATGTTGTAAATCATATATATTACTTCAAGGAACATAAAGATAATTTCTTTTGGTTGCAATTTTTAGAATAATCACACATACAACTACATCATTTAGTTAACTCTTAGGTAGATGTCATTAGCTATCACTCACTAAATGTGATTTAGAAGTTTTTTGAATAACAGTGTGCCTTGATTCTATTCCACGTTTGATAAAATAAAATATACTACTATTTACATAAAATATTTATGTTGACTATACTTTCTATTTTTTTGACATTTGTTGTGTTCTTAATGAGAATAAGTGTCACATAAAATTTGTTCATTAGTTCAAATAAATTTCATTTACTTTATTTATTCAGTACACTTTTATTGAGTGCTTGCTTTCTCTCATGAAATCTTGGAGGAGTGTGAAAATGAGAATTGCTTGAATCTTTGTGGCCTTCCCTGTAAAGATAGAAATCTTTCTCTTTTTTTCTTTATATTTATAGTTTAGCTGCGAAAAAGCTGACCAAGTTTTTTTCTTCACTAAGTATCCAGACTTCTCAGGTTTGGTGAACATAGTTGTCTTGCGGTTATAGGACTTTCAGTTCCTTTGTGTGGGCAGCCTGTTTTTCTCTCCTCTGTGGTCATTTTATGCATTAATTTAACAAATTGCTGAATGTGCAGTAGAACTGGGGGTACACCAATGAGCAGAACATATGTGTCTCATAATGCTCAAATTTTGGTGGAGAAAGACAGATTATAAACAAAATACATAAATAGTTATATAGCTTTTAAGTGGTGTATGCATGAATGGAAATATAAAACAGGCAAAGGAGATGAAGAGTATTGGACCATGCCTGGGAGGGTGTAACAAATGGTGTTAAATTTATTAGATAATTTTAATTAAAGTGTAAAGATATTTATATTTACACTTGTTAAAATCATGTTAATTCTAGAACAATTTTAAGCTTTACTCATGCTATACATTTTTAATACCACATCAACTCAGATTCAACTTATATTATCTGCAACTATAGCTATATATGCCCAAGTGTAAGATGATCTTGCATAAAAGATGAAAAACTGCTCCTATAATTTTTTGGTTGATAGATAAATGTATAGTTCACACACACACACACACACACACACACGTGTGTGTGTGTGTGTGTGAATCTATATATATATTTAAGAGTTATTTACTCAGGCATTCAAATAAATACATGCTTTATATTTGTGCTATGGACTGAGTGTTTGTATTCCCCTAAAATTTGTATGTTGAAGTTCTATTCCTTGATGTAATAGTAATGCAAAGTGTAGCCTTAGGGAGAAAATTAGAGTTAGATTAGGTTACAAAGATAGAGACCTTGTGGCAAGATGAATGGCCTTACAAAAAGAGGAGGTCATCTCTCTCTCCACCATGTAAGCATACAAGAAAGTCGCTCTTGCCAGACACTGAATCTTCTGGCATCTTGATACCTTGTTCTTGGACTTCCTTGCCTTCAGCACTGTGAGAATAAACTTTTGCTGTTTAAGACACGCATTCCATGGTATTTCGTTACAGCAGCCAGAACTGACTAAGAAAATCTATGAAACGAAGTGTATATATATATATGTGTGTGTGCGTGTGTGTGTATATGTAGACACACATACACACCTACATATACATATTTACATATATATATACACACAGGAATATAGATAGAATTTTCAACTTGTTAAATATGATGCTTGTTTATGTTATACATACAGTTAAAACTGTATAATACATAAATTAATACACAGATTAAAGTGTTTTGAAGTATTGTTTTTAACCTAATTTCATATTTCATAAAATTTGTAAAGGTTTGGCTTGTGAAATGCTAAAAATAGTATTGATGTTTATTGAGACGGAGAAGACAAGACATGGAATTCAAGAGTGAAATGGGGAATATCAACATTTGTCTCTGTAGTCTGGGCATGGTGGTTCATGCCCGTAATCCTAGCATTTTGGTAAGTCCAGGATGGTGGATCGCTTGCAGGAGTTCAAGACGAGCCTTAGCAACATGGTGAATCTCTGTCTCTACAAAAAAAAACCCAAAAAGCAAATAACAGCCAGGAGCGGTAACACACCTTTGTATTTCCAATTAGTTGGGAGGCTGAGGTGGGAGGATGGCTTGAATCCAGGAGGTTGAGGATGCAGTCAGCCAACATTGTGTCATTACACTCCAGCCTGGGCAAAAGAGTGGGACTCCATTTCAAGAACAAACACATAAAGAAACCAAAACAACAACAATAACAAATTTCTGTGTTATGTTATTTTGGGGATCCCCATTTGACATTGCTGAATAGCACCCAAATTAAAATGTTTCTTAGAACATCCATGTTTAACAAGATCATTTCATATCACTCATTAATTTATGTTAAGTGCTTGATAATTTGATTCCATCCTTAGCCTATACTCCTTTTTCAGGAAAATCATTTTATGACTTGTCTTTTCTTTCATATGCCTCAAAGTTCTTCCTTTAACTTCAGTGAGGTTCCCCTAAGATAGAGTAAATAAATTTTAGCTAAATTTCTGTCTTTCCTCTAACTCACCTTTTATATACTCACAAGAGTTATTTATTCAGGCATTCAAATTCAGGAGTACAAAACTAAGTTGACCAATTTTGAACATTGCCCTATTGAAATCATTTTATGTTCTGGGAATGAGAATACTCTCTTTGACACAGCAAGTCCTGATTTTACCTGGCCTCTCCTTTCAGAAACATGCAGTGGTCTTTCATTAATTTGAATAGGTGATTTACATAAGTGCAAAGAATAATCTATGGATATTTATAACTTTGTATCCCTTTATTAAAAATAACAACAAAGTAGACATTTGCTAAAAGGAAAACATAATATGAGAAAACTAGGAGACAAAAATAATAAGTCAGTTGAGAGCTTTAAAAAGCTAAGTAGGTCACTGAGGCAAGCAGAAAATATGCAATAACTTTTTTTTAAGAAATGAAGTAATTCTTAAAAGATGTACTTCAGCCAGTGATTTTTTTTAAAAAAAATAGAATAGCAAAAAGCTCAAAATCACAAAATACTATTTATAGAGTGAACCTCAGATGATTTGGGGAAAAAAATTCTTCTTCAGTAAGTGTGAAAAACTGATAAGAAACCTTGTCTGAAGAGTGAATCCACTTTAACAAGACTCATTAAAGGTCACTGTGCAGAACTGGCGAGAAAGGCAAAAATATTTCTCAGAATCAAGTAGAAATAGTTTTGAATAAATTCACTTTGAATAGAATAATGCCAAATTTAAAACAAATCTAAAAATGTCTCAATGCAGAGGATGGACCTAAAACAGGCACATAGTAAAAGAATGTGAGGTTAACAAATTTGAGGCAATTGAATAATTTAGTGTTTCAGTGTTGTATATAATTACTGCTCTTTATAGTCAAAGGGATATAAACAGCTCAACTGAAAATTGGTCTTGTTAGAAGAATATTTAGTACAAAAAATCCTTTATCTACCATTCTTTCTACAGCCTCTTGTTCCTATCATTCATATGCAAATTAAAAAAAAATATGAGTAGGCCACTATTATTCATATGTGCGAGAATTTCTTCCTCTGAGGAACATTTCTTATTCTACCATCCAAGTCACTCGCTTTTTCTACTCCTCCTATGTCCTTTAGTATCTTATTGCAGAGATTTGATGTATCACTTTCCTTTCCTCTTCACATCCAATCCATCAGAAGGAAGACATTTTTCCATCATCACTGGCAGTGCTCCGAAACCCACCTCTCCTCAACAGTTCAAAAGCTTATTTCCTTGTCTTTTTTCTTCCACCATTTTAGCTTTTAGTTTGTGTTCCCCGTGGCAGTAATTAATATCACTTCTTTAAAACACAAACTGAAATCATGTATTCTTCTGCCCTTGTCTCCCTGTACCAACTCACCACAAATATTAATGCATGGCTTTTCATTAAATTGAAAAGTGCAATTCAAACACCTTCATAAGCTGTACAAAGACCTATGTGATGTGACTCCTTTTTACTTCTCCATGAACCACCTGACTCCTGTGATCCAGCATTGACTACCCTTTAGCCATACTGGTTTCCTTTCTCTCCTGCAAACCTCAGCTATTTTCCTTTCAGTCTTTGTATTGCCTGTTCCATTCTGCTTGATGCACTGTTGATATAATCTTAAATGTCATCTCCTCAAGAGAGTCATTATTAATTACTCTAAACAGCTAAGGAGATCAACTGCTTCTGTGCCCTATACATAGGACTGTCCTTAGCAGGTGTGCAGAAATGAGAACTAGCTTGTTTCTTAGAGTAACAAATTACTAAACACTTGGTGGTTTAAAATTCTGGACATTTATTATCTCACAGTTCTGGAGGCCAAGTATTGAAGTCAAGATGTTAGCAAAGGAGTGTTCCTTTTGAAGGTTCTCAAGGAGAATCCTGCCTTGCCTCTTCCAGCTTCTGATGGTGTCAGGTGTTGCTTGGTTTGGGACAGAATAATACCAGTCTCTACCATCTTCACATGGCTTTCTCTTTTGTATCTCTGCTTGTCTTCTCTCAGGCATACACATCATTTGTTTCGGGGACCACCCCAATGCAGGATGATCTATTCAAAAGATCCTTACTGTAATTATATCTGAAGATAAACCAATTCCAAATAAAGCCACCTTTGGAGATTCTAAGTAGATCTCAGAATGGCCATTATTCAACCTACTACAAGTGCTATTGTGTAGCAATTTAATGACAAGAAATAATCCTGAAATATGTTAGGAATGTCTGTTATTTCCCAGACAGTAACCTTTAGATGAGACAGACATTCATTGAAATTAAAGGTAAAGTAAAGAGGTTTGGTGCTACTTTAATTAAAAAAAAATCATTAAGCAATTGAAGACAAATGGTAACCTCTTTTCTGAAAGGTAATTCTATGCAGGAAATTCCATGGTTTCATTCTATCTTACAGTTTCATTGATGACAAAAAAAAAAAAAAAAAACAAGGCTTTGAATCAGAAATCTGGGGATAACTTTGCCAGTTATTAATTATGTCAACATGGGTAAACTTTGACTTTATAAAGAAGATGCTAATATTTACCTCATACGTTTTTCTTATAATTAAATTGGATAATATCTGCAAAGCCTTTAGAAAATATGTGGTGTTTTAGAAACACTCAGAAGCTGCCTCTCAACATGTTCTGATTTCCATAGTGAATACATTCAATTTCAGTACTAAAGGAAATATTACTAAATATAATTTGAATACATGCATCTTATTTTATTTAATGTATTTATTTTCAGCCTATCTCCATTTTTCTCAGATAATTTAAAAACTATCATGATCAAGTTGTAAATAATGGAATTCTTCTTTTCATTATTCCTTAGTATCATTAAATAGCAGTTTAGAATTATTTATTTATTTATTTTATAGGCAAGGGCAATCCTATTGTTATTCATATTTGTAATCACTTCTCCTTTTTCCAAGATATATTCATTTAACTGTTTGGGTTTTAGTCTACCTTTATAGAAACTATTTTTACAATCCATTATGAAGAAGTCTTCAGAATAATATTTTCAAACACTTTTAACTTGACGAAGTACTTTCACATGTATTTTCCATTTCATCTATAATTTATCCATGCATCCAATAAGCACTCCATTTTCTGGTGTTCCTGACGCCAAGATGAGTGTTGGGATAAAGAACTAAAAGCTATCATTGCCTGGTACTTAGGAAGCACACTAATGGAGTGTGGTAAAAGCTACCATGAGTATGTACGCCAGTGCTATAGTAATTTAAAAGTCCTGCATATTCTCCTTTGCACGTTGTTGTATAATGTTAAAAAGAATTACATTGGATATTACTTGAAGTATTACAAAAGGGCTTTTTAACATATGCATCTTTGGGGGTTTTGAAGAAAAAATTTAATTCTTTGATGTAAAAAAGAACTGTTAAAAGAGATGGAAACTGCACATATGTATATGTATATATGCATATCTCAGCATGGCTGAGAATGCCAAAAAAAAATAATAAAAGCAGGATACATTCAGACTTGATTGCAGGGCATTGTGGACCTAAAGGGTATGGGAATCAGTTTTTTGTTTTTTTGTTTTTTTTTAATGTACATGGCAATTAGATCTAAAGAACAGTTATTCAGCCTCCACCTTTACAACTGCAACAAAGCGTCCATGCCTTTACAACTAAAAACTGCAGTTGTAAAGGCATGGAGGCTGAATAGCTGGAGTATGTGTCAAAGGAGAAAAGTGGCATGCATTGAGGGTGGGAGAAAAATCAGGAGTCAGATCACAGAGAACTGGAACATCATGCTGTCAGACCTGTACTTTATTCTTAACTAATGGAAAATGCACAAAGAATATTGGGTAGGTTGTGACTTCATTCTGTCTACATTTTAGAATGCAGAAACTTAGACATTAACTGGAGAAGAGCTACTCAGGAGGTAGGGGAGAAAGAGCTCTTCGGTAATCTTTCCGAGAAATTGGAAGGGTTTGATGCTCCCCTTATTAGTGAGGCTGAAAAGAAGGGAATCATTTTAAGTGACATTAAGAAAATAAGCAGTTTATACTTGACATCCAATTGGATTTTACTTCTTGATAAATTCAAAAGCTTTGTTTAAGTTCATTTGTATAGTAATTGTTTGCCCCCTAATAAGAGACCTTTTTAATTCACAGTAACAGTTCTTACCACGTTTGGAGAAATATCTTTATTTTAGGGTCTGGAATCCATGAAGAGAGTTTTAATTTAACTCTTTAGACTCAACTATTTTACTGTAGTTCCCTATATATGTCAGTTATCTAATGCCAGGCAAGAAATTATTTCCAAAAACTAATGACTTAAAAACAACAATGACTCCTTCTCTCTTACCATTCTCTGGGCTGTCTGGACTCAGCTAGATGGAATATTCTTTTCTGTATGATGTTGTCTGGGGTTACTCATGCCTTTACCTAGGAACTCTGCTTGGACTGCAATGTCCAATGTGGCTTTACTCAAATGTCCTGGACCTCTTCTAGGGAAACTGTCAGGCTTCTCAAGAGGTAGACCCAGAATGGACACAGACTTGTTTCTGATGTGTTCTATTAGAAAAAGCAAGTAATACTGACCATCCAGATTGAAGGAATAGAAATGGATTTCACCTCTCAATGGGTTCAGTGAAATGTGCATTCAGGGAAGAAAGAAATTATTTTAAGACAATCTACCATATTATATTATTGGTAGTGACAGATTTTGCAGATTATTTCTGAAAGTTGATATTCTCTTTTCTTATGTAATATCAATTTAAAGACATATGATAATATGTAAATGTTTATAAAACAGGTCATTCCTTAGAATAACAATTTAATATAGATATATAAAGATTATAATTGACTAATTTTTTAAAGAGATGGGGTCTCACTATTTTGCCCAAGCTAGTCTCAAACTCCTGCTTGAAACGTTTCTCCTGCCTCAATCTCCCAAAGTGCAGAGATAACAGGTGTGAGCCACCGTGTGTGACCCAGAGTTTTAAAATATTTTCTTTTTATATTCCTGTAAGATATTCTTAGGCATATGGTCTAGATGTCCCTATAAATGCATTAAGCATCTATGCCATTTAGTGCATCTTATTCACATTCAATAGTGATGATAAATTTTCATGAGCTAGCAATTCTTTTGCTGTAAGACATAAATTTTATAGCCATCTCAAACAGGAAGAAAAATCTCCTTAGAGTCTAGTATTTTACAGTTACAAACATTAAAAGGGGTGGTTTATATGTCCCTTTGGTACAAGTGTTGGTCAGTGTTAGAAACTGGTCGATGGAGTAAATAAAATGAATAATGAAAAATGAAGAGTCATTGATTTGATAAGGGAACTAAAGAATTATCTCCACCACAGACAGCAATCTTTAGCTGTGAGGCTCCAAGGATGATATAAACATATATAAAAATAATAAATCAATAAAATAGTAAACTAGTTACACTATTTAATCAACCCTGTAAAACCTGCATATACCAAATAGTAAACCAGTAGCACTATTCGGTACCTAAAATTAATATGCATATTTGAAAATTAAACAGAAAAGCAACTATTTGAAAAATAGCAAAATTATATAGAGTTTTGCATATTGTATAAAGGTTTAAATATAAATACATTTTAATTTACACACACACTAAATAGTCTGTATGATACATGTAAGCCTAAAATAGAAGAGGACAAATTTTAGTAAATCTAAGCCCTAATAAAAATACATGAAAAAAAACCAAACCCCAAAACAAAAAAAACATTCTGGCATTGAGCATTCCTTCCGTGCATTTACCTTCAGTATTCAGAAGACTAAAATATGTTTAACTGAATATAAACACAATCTGGATGTAGCCTCCACCCGTCCCTCCCACACACATATATGTTTCTTTGATCTCCAGTATTGGTGTTGTTACTCCTGATAATCGATATATCTTTTTGCATCTTCATCCCTGCTTCACAAAGCTGGGTTTCCTAATAAACAGAAGCATTTTAGCATTTAGAATGGTTTTCATCTTATACAGAAAGCTGTACTAAATATTTAAAAGCAAGGGACATGGGTTAATCTAACAGGTTGCCTCTGGTACATGATTCTATCACCATGTATAAAGCTGTATAATTTTGAGAAATGACATAACTGCCCTGTACTTTTATCACGAGGTGAACGATAACAGGTACCTCAAAGTGCTGTGATAAAAACTACTTGTGAAGGCAATACATGTTAAACGATTTAGAAGAGCAGCAGGCACATGAATAAATTAATGATGAACTTTAATTTCATTGATGAAAATTGAAAATTCTAGTAGAGATAACAATCATATGCTAAATGCATATTATGGTCTGGCATATTAATATTTCCCTCATCTTCTTTTCTTCTTTTCTTATTTCTCTTTCTTAAAAAAGGGGTGACTGTCCTTCTCAGTTGTACTTATCTGGAAACCTTTGCTGTTTTTACTGGACACTCCTATCCATACAATGTCCAAGTTCAACAACTACCCCCTTTTTTAATGATTTTTTTTTTCTTGGAGGTATTCACTCTTGGAAAATATAATTATCCCTCCTTTGCCAACTTTAGCCCAGCTTTGGGCTCTCAGATACTCTCTTTACAATGTATACATTTAACATTTCTCTTCATTTTCATCATCCTTTGAAATACTATTTTTAAAAACGTTCTTTGTTTAACATGAAAGTTTGTATCTTGACAGTGAGTCTCAAATATATCTTCTTGCTAGCAGCTGTCTGTCAGCAGGTGGGAGCTGGACTGTCACTACCGTTAAACTAAAATACACCTACAGCTGTGTGAAAGCCAATTCAATGACAATTTATCTTTCACCTCCTTTATTCCCCTGCACAACGTAACCTGCAGAATTGTGTCCCCCAAATGGCAATGTCATCTTAGCTGTCGCTCACACTCTTACTCTCCAAAGCATGCAAGTAAAAAGCCTGCAAAGGAACTCAGCAGTCCTTGTGATTTGTTTGCTGATGTGCCAGAGGCTCTAACCTCCACTCTTGGGAATTACAAAACAGCCTGATTTTCACCTTTACATGCCTTTCAGTGTATTATTCCTTCTAAAGTAAATAGTGACTCCAGGCATAAAGGGAGAGCCAGGGAGGTGTGGAAGGAGATAATAACCAGAACAGTTATTATTAGCACTAGGTTAAGATGGGTAGGGTAACAATACAAAGAAAAAAAAGGAAAATCATATTGCTGTTGCAGTGAAGAAAAGTAAGTGTCAAAGGAAGATAAGTTGGAAAATACGATCATGAAAGTATTTCAGTTACTTTATTTATATAGAAATATTTTCTCTGCTCTTTCCAGCTCAGCTCTTTCTTGCAAATATTTATTTATTTATTTTATTAATAGACTAATAGACGTGTTCAGGCAATAAGACATGACAGGCAGCTCATGTCTGGAGGACAGTTAGACACTTCTGGATTTTGTTACTGTGAGGAAAAGGGTGATTGAATTCAGAGTACCTTGAACAATCCAAACGAGCTAAAACATGGGTGGATCTAAATCATGTGAGACTTCTAAGGGGAACTTTTCATTATGTAATCATATGAAAATATCAGAAGTTCTGCTTAATTTTGTATATTCCCTTTTTAGGGAGTTTAATAACAGGTGTATACATCACACATACTATTTTGTATGTACAGTCATGTTAAGAACATTGAATTTTATATAGATTTATTTAGAAAAATTTCATTGTTAAAACTTGCAACTTTTGAGTGATAAGGCAATTCCATAATTTGCGTTAAAATTATTTTGGTTAGCTAACATAAAAAGATTATACTTCGGAAGTAATTTTGAATAATCTTTAGAAAGTAATATTATTTAACCTTTTGTAATACTTATCTCTTGAATGTAATACTAAGTAGATTTGGTTAATATACTTATCCTTTGTTTGAATATTTATCAGTACTTACAAATAGTAATACAAATAATAAAAATATGTTTCCTTAAGTAAGTATTATGCTTGCTATGAACATTGAGTGCTTTATATGCATTATTTTTAGTCCTTATAAAACTAGTTTATAAGGACTAAATCCTTAAAATCCCTATCTTCAGTTGAAGAAACAGGCACAACATGAAAGCGATATCCAAAGAAGATTAATGAATTATGAAATCTGTATAAAAGTAATCCACAGCAGTCATAGGTGACAGCCAGTTATAAGCCCAATGGCAAAACAGATAAAATTTTGAAAGTTGTAAAGTGATATGCAATATTAATTATTATTATTCTACTAGAAAATAAAATTCCAGGTAAAGCTATTTTAACATGCACTTTCTTGCTCATTCGATTGTTAATATTAAGTGGTTGATGTTAAAGTTTATATTTTATTTGAATGATGAGAGAAGTTAGCTACAGAAAATATGAGTGGTTTGCCCATGAATTTATAAACACCAATTGCTGGAATATGAAACCTTGTCTTCCCATGTTACTTATTTTTGTATTCATTTCACAATATCTACCATACTTTTTGTTAGTATGATATCCAAGTGATTCTTACAGTGAATGCCAACTTAGATATAAATTTCTGAAAAGAAAAATAAAGTTTACAAAGTTATAGTGCATGTAGGAAAATAGTACAATTGAGACAAGTGAAAATTCACATTATTTCAAAGCAAGCATAGACTTTCAAACCTACATCTCCAATTCTGTTCTTTCACTGAGCTCGAACTCCATAAAACTGCTTAATAGGTGTTTTCATAATCTTTGCACTGTGGTCAAAACAAGATATTGAAAATATAATTTTATCCTGAAAGACTTTGAAATCTAACTGGAAAGAAAAATTTAAAGATGTGAATCAACCAGCAAGCAATAAAGTATCCTACAATTACTAAAAAAAATTTGATTTTAGGTTTCTAAGCATTTATAAATGTATGGAAGACCAGAGCTAATTGAGATTCCAAGAAGGCAAAACTAGCTTCTAGAACTGATAGGTATAAAATATTTCAAGGGTAAAAAACGTTTGAGATTTCAAGATTCTTTTGTCTATAACTTTTTTAATTCAGTGGAAATACTCCTTTTCCTACTCCAAGATTAATACATGTAAGAAAAAATACTCATATAGAATGTAGCATATTAGTATAGAAAGACCTATACACCTAAAAATATGAAGTATGCTACTTTGATTGTTTTTAGATATGAAATTACCACAATATATTTGTAGAAAATTATAGTACATTATTACAACTCATTATTTATTTTTCAGGTTTTTTTGAATTATAAGATGAACTATAGAGTTTTCATAAACTATGTCCTGAAAGATATATTCCAAGTTGCTTGCTTTCTCTCTGTCTCTTTCAGGGATGCCAGTAAGTTATAGATTTGGTCTCTTTACTTAATACAATATTTTTCAGAGATATCTTTTATTCTTTTAATTTTTCCTTTATTTTTGTCTAAGTTATTTCAGAGAGCTAGTTTTCAAGCTCTGTGATTCTTTACTCATTTTGCTCTATTCTGCTATTAATAGGAGATTGCATTATGTAATTCTTGTAGTATGTTTTTCAGCTCTATTAGATCAGTTTGGTTCTTTTTTATGATGGCTGTTTTACCTGTGCACTACCATATCACTTTATTGTTATTCATAATTTCCTTCTATTGGGTTTTGACATTCCTTGAATCTTGATTATCTTCATTCTGCCCACATTCTGAATTCTATTTCTGTCATTTCAGCCATTTTAGCCTGGTTAAAAACCTTTCCTTTGGAACTAATGTGTTTTCTTGTTGAAAAGAAGTCACACTTGCTCATTTAGTTGCTAGAGTGCTTGTGCTGGCTCTTTCTCATCTCTGTAGGCTGATGTTCCTTCAATCTTTGATGTTGCTATCCTTTGGTTAGATTTTTTTGTTTTTTTCATCTTTGATGACCTTCAAGATTTGATTAGGGTATAAGATGGATACAATTGACTGTCTTCAGTTGTAATTCACACCTGGGTGTTGGAGGAGCCCCTTTGATTACTATCTCTGTGCCTGCATTTCCTTTGTTGGGTGTTCTGATCCTCGGGGGCTGGAGTTGGCAGAAAAGTCATATCTTTGAGAGATCAGCCCTAATCTTCTGTCCATGTGCTTCCTGGGGAAACAGGGTTGTGCCTGCCTGCAGAGTTCCAGTAAAAGCAAGACCACTAGTTTGGAAGCTCTAGTGGGTGTGGCCTGTCTGTCCATGGGAAGCAAGGATGGGTTGGGTTGCTCACCCTCCTGATCTAGGTATTTCCACTGCAACAGGAAGCTGTGCCCCTCAGGAAATTTGGGCAGAAGTAGAATCACTGGTCTGGAAGCTCTAGAAGGTATGGCTCACCTGGCTGCCAGTGGCAGGGGTGGGTGGAAATACCTGCCCTGCCATCCCATGCTTCCTGGGACATTTTCAAAATGTTAACATTATTTAAAAAAAATTTTATAAACAATTAGCACCTGTGTGTCTTGCACAGAAATAAGTATGGTAAAAGTAAATTAAATGATATAAACAATATATGACAGTTGTTTTGAGTTTATAGTTCTCAAGTGAACAAGCAAAACCATGACAGCACTTAAAAATATTAAATTTGGGGGAAAATGTAAAAAATATGAAATAAATGAATTATATAAAAATTTATATAAAGTGTGAAAATGTGGCAATATGAATTTCTCTCTATAAAAGTATAATAAAATTTAACGTTAAAATTTATTTTATATTATGTTGAAAACTCCTTCTTTCCCCTCCTCCCTTCAAACTTCACACATGACATTTTCCTCTCATTACTTCTTATTTCATAGTTTTGGCCTCACACTTCACAAATGTAATAATCTTAAATGACTTAAGTCCATTTATTAACTAGCCTGTCTTGTTGGAGGATTGCACAATTTATTTTTATATGCATTATAAAACGTCATAAGCAAACATTTGACTTTTAAGTACGTTATGAAAAGAAATGAAACTTAATCTTTTAGAAATAGGTACTTGCATACCATTTAAGGTAATTTTTATTCTTTTGCGTAGATTGTAGTTTCGAACAAGTATTATTTACCTTCTGCTTGAAAGGCATTCTTTTGCATTTCTTATTGTAAAGATTTGTGGAAAATGACCACTTTCAGCTTCTATTTATCTGAAAAATATCTTATATACATTTTCTAAAATACTTATTGCCCAATGTAAGTTGTATTAGGTTTTGAGCAATTTAAAAGTTTCTTTTTGTTGTATTTTGACTGCAATTATTTTTAAGAGAAAATTATAATTTTTTCTTGGCTCATTTCCTTACGTGTAATATGTTTTTTCTCTAGTAGCTTATATATTTTTCTCTTCAACTTTGAAAATCAAAACTCTGACTATAATTTACCTAGCTGTGGTTCTCTTGTTTATCATTCTGACCTTACTATACCTATAAATTTCTGCCTTAGATAACATATGCGAAGCCTGAGACTATACCATAGTTCTTCTGTATTTTTCTGTCTCAAAGGCACTATATTTTCCAATGACGATCATTTTAAACTGTTTGACACTGGACTACAAGTCTCTGAAGTTCTGCTCATTTTTTTAACATTTTTTTTCTCTGTGATCTTCAAAATGGACAATTTATATTGATAGGTTTTCAAGTTTACTAATCTTTTATTTTCCTATTCTCCAATCTGATATAAATTCCATCTACCAAGTTCTACAATTTTGCTTTAATTGTTTTGTAATTTCAATCTCTGTAACAACATTCCCTATTGATTAATTCATTAAGACCATATTATTTTCTTTTAATCATATAAATTACCTTTAGAAGCTTTTAAACAGCTTTAAAAGTAGCTACTTTAGAGTAATTTCTGCTAAGTCCAATATCAGTGCCATCCTGAGTTATGTTTCTTACTCCTTCAGTCCCTTCTTCCTCCTCCCTCACTCTCCTCCTTCTCCTTTATTGGATTCTCCTCCTTTTCCTTCTTTTCTTCCTATTTTGACTCTTCTTCCTCTTCCTCCTTTTCCCTCTTCTCCTTCCATTTTTCTTCTTCCCCTGCTTCCTTCTCCTCTTCTTATCTTCCTCAACTATGGGTTGCATTTTTCTATTTAGATGAATTTCTCATAAATGTTGATTCATCATTGGACATTGGGAATAATATATAAAAATAATATGTGGAGATTTTGTATTCTGTTATCTTCCTTAGAATAGTGCAAATTCTAGACATAAAAGCACTTTAGTCTATTAGCTTATCACAAGGAAATTGAGTAGTTTTTATTTCATACATTGTGAATGAGATCTATGGAAAGCCCAAAGTATTTGCCAAGCCCTGTAACTTGGCAAAACTCAGCTGCCAAAGTTTATATCCCTGAGAATCTTGTTAAAGTTTGGCTTTAGGCTCTGGCTTTAGGGGTAGGTCTAGAGTAGAGTAGAGTAGAGTAGAGTAGAGTAGAGTAGAGTAGGGTAGAGTAGAATGGAGTCGACTCTAAGGTACAAATTTTACTTCCAAGGTTCCTGGATGAATGTTTAAGATATTAACAATAGTTTAATTAGCTCTTGCTGTAATAGGAAGACCAACATTCTAATGATTCACTAGACTGTACTTTCTTAATTCTGCTCAATATCTGCTTTCTATGCTCCAGCAATAAATCCCGGAGCAGCTGTTGTTTGGCAACTCTTGGATGATCTTGTTCTGGATATCTATAATAACATTGTGCTCTGCTGTCAATTTATAGTCAATACGCACATGAACTGTGTGGACTTCTCTCCCTACACAATCCTATTTTCTCTATGTTCCATTTCACAAAGTCTAGTTTCTCTGTTGTCCCTGAACTCTGAAATCTAACTCCTGAAATCAGAAAGATCCATGCAAACTCTAACAATCTGAGCCATTGTTGGAAAATTGCTTCCAGCAGGAAGTTAGTAGATCACAAAGTTTGGATAAACAAGAGATTATGAGTAACCCAAAGATTAGTATAGAAAGAATTCAGTGTCTCCTCTATGACTGGAGGTGTAAAGGGAAAAAACATTGTTCTTGGCATATAGTGTTGTGAAGACGAAACTTCTTTCAATGAATGTAAATATAAAAATTAACCACTGCTAGTACCTAGTATGGAGTATGAAAAGGCAATGATTACAATAATATATGTCTCTCTCTGAATTTTTATCTCCTGCTGGGCATCACATTGGCCAAATTTAAATGAAAGTTGCAGGCTAGAGAGAAAGGACAGGATAATGCAGTCATATGTCAGCCTCTCAGGACAAAAAATGGTGGAGAGAAAGGAGTTGAGCTATTTAGGTATGGAAAAGAAATACTTTGCATATAAACATTTCTGAATTGGGAACAACAAGTTATTCCAAATTTAGAATGAAACGTGTCTTTATTCACATATTTATATAATAATTCAGGCACTATAAGCATATGTAAAAATCTGGATTATCACCTTGAACTATAATATCATATGTACATTAGCTAAATATCATTGAGATAAACAGAAACTGATATTTTTATAAATACTAAAATATTCTGTAGCTTGAATAAGTTTAAAGATGTTGTGGTAGTAAGGCAGTCTTCAAGCCAGATAGGCAGTAACTGGTATAATTTTCAGAAGATTAAATAATATTTACATTTTCTAAGTTTTTTTTAGGAATTTCACACACAGTATTGCTGATTCTCAAAAATGTTCTCAAAGCTAGGTTTTATCATTCTTGATTTATAGAGCAGGAAACAGTCTCAGAAAGGCTAACTATATTTCCCAGTATTACATGGCTGTTTAGGGATAAAAAACATTTTCATACAAGTCCAAAATTTACTTCCTTTTTGTGTATCCATCATATTACAAAAATATACCTGTATGTCATAAATTTATATAAGGAAGCAAACAAAAAAATCTCACAAAGTTTATTTACTTACAAGCTATTGACAGTAAAAGGCACTAAAGTTCATAAAATGGTAGATACGAGTAGATTCAATTTCACTTAAAGAGAAAAAAAATGATATAAACTAAAAATGAACATTAAACTGTGTTGAGAAGACATAAAGCAGTCTGAAGAGAATGGTCCTTTATAAAACCTTTGGATTATTCCAAAGGCATCACAATTGTGCCAAAGACTTTCAGTTTAGATCACATCAGTTTCATGTGGTATGATTACTTATAATTAACATCCATTTTAATGGTTAAGGGTCAGAAGAAAATTAAGGTATTAGCAACAGAAAAATATGACATGCAACACATTAATGTGCTTTTTTTAAAAAAATGTTTAAGGAAAAATAATAGAACGCACTATATATCCTTGGTGATAAGGATATATGTATCCTTAATAATAAGATGTGACATCTATGGTGAATGTCTATTAAAACCTACAATTTCTAAAAGTTTAAATTTGGAATGTTAATACATCTTAATCATCACAATATCCTATTTGTCTGCAATACTTGATAACAAAATAAATGGTAATTTTACTATTTTTATATTAATCAGATCAATTTAAAAGTCATTTACACAATTTTATTATAGTTTTTTATCTTGACTTTATAATAATATGCTTATGAGCTGTTTATTAGTCCACAAACAGTGCTGTAGAGATGTTTCAGCTTTCATGATTTTCACCTATAATATATATTTACAATATTGAAGCTAGGAAGCAGTAGGAAACAGTCAGTTCTTTCCCTTTGGCATTATAGTCTAGTGTTTACATGGAGTGTGATTATATTTGTCTAAGATAGTTGCTTTTGCCTGATTGATAGGCTTTCCTTCCTTTAATTATTTCTACTTTTAAGAGGCATATTTGGTCCATGTGTTCTTTCATTACTAATTCATCACATTTTTCTTCTTAATCTTTTAAATACTGCTGGTAATATTTTGGCTATTCTACAAGTCTGGTAATTTTACTGTGGAAAACAGTGAATATCATAGGTAATCCCAGACTAAATGGACAAATCAATACAAAGAAGTTACATTAAAATAGACCAATTAACTCAGAAAAGCAAAGTTATGTATTTTTTTTCACCATCAAGAAGCAAAGAAAGGTTATTTAGGGTATGCAGAGTGATCTCAGTAGAAAGTTGGAATTGTTCGGCAGTCTAGACAATCCCAGTGGACCAATATGACTGATATACTTTGGAAAATATCCTTTGGACAATCTCAGTTTTCACTTTACACCTGAAGCATATATTTATATGATATTAGCAAAAGTAGAGTAAAAATGAAATGTCAAATAGTAAGTTTAACTCCTTCAGAAATCAAATTAAATTTGAACATTTTTTATTTCCTTCAGTTTCCATATTTTAAACGGATTTTCAGATACTCCTATTATAGCACATCTCATATATATTTATAAACTACTTGTTTATAGGTTACTGCCATTAGATTCTAGAGCTAAACTACTGAAATACTTTTAGACAAATTTTATAAATCTAATGTCTAGTACAGTGTTTGGCATCTAGCTCATGCTCAGTGAATATTGCCTTGAACTGTTGAACACTATGAATTGATTTTGCCTGAATTTTTATTTCAGCTGATTATTGAAATGTAGTGTACATATAGGTTTTCAGAATTAAAAATTGTGTTGTTAGTCAACAGGAGTAGTTAAGACAAGGAGGAGTAAGCTCTAGTTCTTTATTTGCACAGTAGGGTGACTATGATTAACAGTAAGGCACCATACATTTCAAAATAGTTATAAGAGGGGCTTTGAGTACATACATACATATGCATGTATGTGTATGCATATATACATACACGTAGGTAAATATATGTGCAAAAATACATGTGCCTACACACACACACACACACATATATATATACACACACATATGTAAGCTTAGTCCATGTATTTGTATAGAAACATCAAATTGTACCCTCAAAATATGTACAATTAAAAATAAAAGTAAATAATTAGTAAAAAAAAGAAGTAGCCTCCAAAAATTATGTTGGTTGAAAAGGGTTCAAAAAGGATGGTTGCTGTGATAAAGAATAAAGAAGAATAAGTGGTAAGAAATAAAGCAATACAGGTCAATTTCTACTTCTGGCACTTCTGGTGTAGACAAACACTTTCCCTCTTTCTTTCTTTCTTTTTTTTGAGACACAGTCTTGCTTTATTGCCGAGGTTGGAGTGCAGTGGTACAATCTCAGTTCAATTCAACCTGCAACTCCCAGGCTCAAGCGATTCTCATACCTTAGCCGCATGAGTAGCTGGGACTACAGACCTGTGCCAATGCACCTGGCTAATTTGTTGTATTTTTAGTAGAGATGGGGTTTTGCCGTGTTGCTCTGAATGGTCTCCAACTCCTGGCCTCAAGTGATTCACCCTCCTGGGCCTCCCAAAGTGCTGGGATTACAGGTGTGAGCCACTGTCTCTATCAAACAAACCCTTTCATCAGAAACGATAGATATAACAGGTAGAAAATTGTGGTTTTTCTTTCAAAACTTAGCAAACAAAAATATTTGTTACTAGAACTCAAATACTGGAGGGAATTTTTCAGGCAGAATGTAAACCTACATGGAAATACTGTAATGATGAATAAATAAGTGTGTAGGTTACTCTAAATGAATATTGAGTGGTTAAAGCAATATTTATGTCTTTTGGGTGTTTATAACATACATAAAATTAAAGTGCACAGAAACAATAGTACAGGCACGAAAGATCAGGTGGAGATAAAATGGTCTAATGTCTTCATTTTTCTCAGGAAGTGATAAGAGTACTGATTTATAATTGACTCTAATAATCAAGGATGCACATTTTGCTTTCTAACAGAATACGAAACCTATAAGTTAATAAAAAACATGCAATAAAAACAACCACTTGATTAATATGAGAAAGCAGAAATGACATAAAAGGGACAAATAGTAGAGGAACAAACATAAAATACATACATAAATAGTTATAGTAAGTTTAAATATAGTACATACTTCAAAGTTAAGACTGTGAGATGAGTTTTAAAAAAAAACACTAAATGCTGTTTATAAGAAATATACCCTGATTATAATATTTTAATAATTATAAGTACAGGCAGTAATTTACAAATAGCTAAATGTATCTATGTGAATACCTGATAAAGTATAATTTATGATGTGACCATTGATAGATATAATGAAGGGTATTTCATAATGATAGACAAGTAAGTAAGGACCATATAATAATTTTAATTCTATTCACCTAATAACTTGTCCAAATATGTAGAGCAAAAACTGAAATAACAAGGAAGGGAAAAATCTATGCAGTAAAGATTTTTAATGAAGTTGTTCAGTAACAGATGAAAGAAACAGAAACAAATGAGTAGATCTAATAGCAATCTAAACACAATTAAAACATTAGACCCAATTGGGATACATTTACCCAATAAATGAAAATATACATTATTAATAAGTTTACACTAAAAATTTACCAATATCAAATTATATTATTTCTCTTAAGAGAGGTAGACACTTTGGCAGTAAATATTTGTATGATGTTCTAAGGTAAAAATTGTCCTCTTCTGATGAAAATAAAATAACAATTATTTTTTTTTTGGTAACCTGAAATAAAGCCATGAAATTATGTTTCATAAACATCCATTTGGCAGCATATTTGATACATTTAGGCCATAGGAATTTTTTTAATACAAGCATCTAATCAGATGTATAATGTGCTAAAACTTTCATCCATTCTGTGGGTTGTTTCTTTTACTTTTCTTTTGTTTATTTATTGAAAACAAAAATTGTATATATTTATTGTGTACAACATTTTTTCAAATATGTATTGTGGAATATCTAAACTGAATTAATTAATATATGCACAACCTCACATGCTTGTCATTTTTTGTCATAAAAACACTTAAAATTTACTTTCTTAGCAAATTTCAAGAATATAATATATTGTTATTTTTATAGTCACCATGTTATACAGTAGATCCCTTGAACTTATTTCTTCTAACTGAAATTTTGTATCCCTCTACCAACATATACAAAACTCCACTCCTGATCTTTCACTTTCTTTATGATATCATAACACAAAGTTTTAAATTTTGATAAAATCTAACTTATCTATTCTTAAAATTTGTCTCTTGTGCTTTTGTCTCTTGAGCTATTACCTAAGCCAAAGATATGAAGTTTTACTTTTATGTATCTTTCTAAGAGTTTAATAATGTAAGCTACAATATTTGGTCTATTATCCTTCATTAGTTAACTTTTCTGTATGCTGTGTTGTTAGTGGTCATACTTTTGCATGTGTATATCCAATTGTCCCAGTTCCATTTGTTGAACAAACTATTTTCTCCCTTGCACTTTCTTCTCACCCCTATTAAAAATCTGTGGTCAGGCTTGTTCTTTCAGGAGGATGGAGTAGACATAATTCTCTCAATTTCTCATGCTACAAACAACTAAAAACCTTCTATCTTATATATAAAGCCAATATTGAGAGGTGGGAGAAAAAGGCAGATTGACTAGGGAACTTGACATCTAAAGAACCTTTTGCTAGTTCTCTGGAATTGCTTTTTGCTTCAAGTATCTGAGTCTCAAACTTAAACAAACCAGCAACTTGGAAATGATAGACACAGTCCTAAAAAGCACCAATAAATGTCTACCTTCTCTACCCAAAGGACCAGGAAAAAAGAAACATAAAAAGACAAAATATTTTTAGTTGATAAGTGTCCTGTACCAGGCAAACAACACAAAAAACATGTGGCTTCCACCCCATCCACAACAAAAAAAGACTGAGCTGGTACTTCCTGGCTTACCAGGCTGCAACAAAGTATTCCAGCACCCTCATTGTGGTGGTGTTTGAAAGAGCTTTGCTAGACAGTAATGAGACCCCTCTTACTGCAGTGTCAGTGTAGACATTGGATCCTGAACTTTCACACCCTCTTAACAGTAACAAGGTGACAGCCGGGCGCGGTGGCTCAAGCCTGTAATCCCAGCACTTTGGGAGGCTGAGGCGGGTGGATCACGAGGTCAAGAGATCGAGACCATCCTGGTCAACATGGTGAAACCCCGTCTCTACTAAAACTACAAAAAATTAGCTGGGCATGGTGGCGCGTGCCTGTAATCGTGGCTACTCAGGAGGCTGAGGCAGGAGAATTGCCTGAACCCAGGAGGCGGAGGTTGCGGTGAGCCGAGATCGTGCCATTGCACTCCAGCCTGGGTAACAAGAGCGAAACTCCGTCTTGAAAAAAAAAAAAAAAAAAAACAGTAACAAGGTGCTTCTTCTGCCTTATGCTTGGGTGGTGTTGCATGAGGTTTCGTGTTCAAAATGGTCAATAGCACCCAATTACAACAATGTGACTGCCTGGGTTGTTTATGGAGGCCAATTAGGAAACATGGACTTCTCCTTCAACCTGAGAATAATGAGGTCATCCTCCCCTTCCCATTCCACTGCTGGAGTAGTCTCAAAAAAAAGACGCATACACAGAAAACATAATACAATCCAGATTTCCTTAGCATAATATGTAAATATCTGGATTGCAGTTAAAAAACTCACTTGTCATACCAAAAACCAACAAGATATCAAACTAAGTATAAAATAAAATCATTGGATGCCAACCCTGGAGGACAGATATTTTAGAATTATCCCACAAAGATTTTAAAGCAGTCATGATACAAATGCCTCAACAAACAACACTGGCACACTTAGTAGAATTTTTTCAATCAAAAGTGTCAGCAAGAAAAATTAAAAGTCTCAGCTAAGAATAGAATACATAAAGAGGAACAAAAGTCTAAAAAAATATAATAAGTGGTGGTAAAAACAGAATTAATGGGATCAACAGCCAAATAGAGGGAACAAAGAAAATAATCTAAGAACTGAAGACAGAAAACAAATTACTCAATCTGAACAACAGGAAGAAAGTAGGCTAATAAATGAATAGTGCACCAAGGACCTGGAGGTTAAAACAAAGGAAGTGAAATTTGTGTCACTGGAATTATAAAAGTAGAGAAAGGGAGCAGGACTAAAGACATACTCAATAGTATGTGTTTCTTTAGTAAGAATGTGTTAAAATTACAATGATATTTTAAAAAGATTATGCAGTTCTATATTTATTGTGCTGTGTCTGGTCCTAAGTGGAGCCAGTCAAACAAGTTTCACATGTATTTTTCCAGTGTTAATCTCACACATGGTACCCTTTGGAGATTTCCTTCCATCCTGAAGAACGAATAGAAGAGACCATATATATTTCCTCCTTATCCTTGAGATTTCACTACCTTTATGTTAAAAGTTGTGTATAATTGTTAAAATCTATGAAAGAATAAAAAGTGTATTTAAATTTAAAAAAAAGACATAATCAAACAAAAAAAATGACTAAAATTTTTCTAAATTTGGCAAGAGCCAAGCCTACAGATCCCAAAAGCGGACTATACTCCAAAATAGAGAAACCAAAAGAAAACCCATGCATGCACATCTTAAATAGAAAGCTAAAGGAAAAATAAATAAAGTATTACAAGCAGCCAGAGACAAAAGGACCCTACACCTATAGGTGAAAAGGATAAAAGGTACAGAAGTACTCAACGACACGGTTGATGAGCAGGATGTAATTAACACTTATGAACACTTTACTCACAACTTTGTAATATATAGTCTTTTCAAGTGTCAAAGGTACAATCTAATCTCGTGTAAATAACAGTAAACAAAACAAGAAGAAGAAAAGCTAAAGCCAGAGCAAGGAGTAGATAGTAAATATAGAAAAATAGCTGAACATTTGAAAGCAAAATAACAAAATAGAGAAAACAACAGAGAAATATTATTGAAGGCAAAAAATTGTTTCTTTGAAAAGATCAGTAAAATTGACATACCTCTAGGAAAACTGACAAAAAAGGTAGAGGACATAGATTAGCATTGTATTAATTTGTCCTTGCACTGCTATAAAGAAATACCTGAGACTAGGTATTCTATAAGAAAAAAGCTTTAATTGGCTCATCGTTCTGTAGGATGTAAAGGAAAGAACTATGGCAGAATCAGCTTCTGGGAGGCCTCAGGAAACTTACAATCATGGTGGAAGGTAAAAGAGGATTGAGATATTTCTCATGGCAGGAGCAGGAGCCAGGGTGTGTATAGGGTGCTGTGCACTTAAAAAAATAATAATAATAACATCTCTTGAGAATGTACTCAGTATCGCTAGGACAGTACCAACAAGGATTTATTTCACAGGATGGGGATCTAAATAATTGGAGAGACATGCTGTGTTTAGGGAATGGAAGCCTCTTATAGTAAAAAAAAAAAACAAAAAAAAAACAATTTTCTCCAAGTTTACTTATAAATTTAATGGCATTCTTGACAATATTTCGACAAGACTTTTTGTAGGCATAGATAAAGTTCTTTTAAATTTTGTTTCAAAATACAAAGCAACTAGAACAGCTAAATAATTTTGAAAAAAGAATAGTAACATGGGAAGATTTAGTGTAGCTGATTTCAAAACTTATTATATAGCTACAATAATCAAGACTTTGGCATTAGCAAAGAGGTAGACACATAGATCAAGAGAACCTCAAAGATAGATTCAAACAAGTATGCCAAACTAGTTTTTAGAAAGGGATAATAGCATTTCAGTTAGGAAAATATATATTTTTTACCAAATGGTGCTGAGTCAGTTGGACATAAACAGGAAAACAAAATGAATGTTGATCTAAGTCTATATAATACGAAATTTAAATAAACACATCACAACTTAATTGTAAAACCTAAAACTATTACATTTTTAGAAAAATAGATAGAAATGAATGTTTAAAATCTAAAAGAAAAGAAACGAAAAGAAAAAGAATGTCATTCAGTTCCTTAGCCCAGCGGGTCATGTGACCCTCAGGTATATAACCCAGAACAGGCTGCCTTTTAGGGTCCCTCAGCTGTGGCACAAGTGGGACATATGTAGACAAGACTCCATCCAAACCAAGGAGCTTTCCCAAGCCTTTGGGGAATGGCTCACAATAGACCCTAGGTTTCTGCTGTCTTTTGCTGCCTATGTGTAATATATGCATTTCAGAAAAAAAAATAAAGAAAGAAAGAATAGGTGAAGAAGAATTCTTAGTCTTTATAGCATAGCAAGATCCATAACAGGTAAAAGGACGACATGGAATTCATCAAGATTAAAAACTTTTGCTATGCCATACACCTTGTGAAGAATATGAAAAGACGAGCTATTATCAGAAAATATTTGGAAATTACAAACTGAAGAAAAGTACCTGTATATAGAATATATAAAACCTCTCAAATTTAGCAGTTAAAAAAATTTAATGATCCAATTATAAAATGGACAAAATTGGGTTTTTTGGTTTTTTTAATACTTAGATGTGCATTTATGCTTATATCAAAATAAGTTTTAAAATAACCAATAAAGTTGCTCGATTTCCCTCTGACTTTCCCACATTCAAATCAAATGTCTACATATGTAAAACTATATTTCTGGACTCTTAATTTATTCAAGTAAGCTACATGTCCATCTTTATGGCAGTACCATGCTATGTTAATGTAGCTTTGAAATACATTTTAAATTAGGAAGTAGGTATCATCCTTTTTTTTTTTTTTCAAATTGTTTTGACCATTCTGGTTCCCTTGCATTATGTATTTTAATATAAATTTTCACATCAGCTTGTCAATTTTATCAATTAAAAACAGCCACATATGATTTTGCAAGGTACTGCTTGAATAAGTGGATCAATTTAGAGTGTATTTGCCTCTTGAAAACGTTGCCTTCCCATTTAAGAAAAAAAGATATCTATCATTTATTTACATATACTTTCCTTTCAACAATGTTTTGTAGTTTTTCGTGTAAAACTCTTGCTTCTCTCTTGTTGAATGTCTGCCCAAATAGTCTTCTTTGTGGTATTGTGAATGAATTTATTCTCTAATTTTATTTGTTAGATTGTTCATTGCTAATATATAAAAATACAGTGAATTTTTGTGCACTGATATAGCTTAAAACCTTGCTGATTTGTTTTTCATTCTAATAGGTTTTACTGGTTCTTTTAGGGTTTTCTTTTTACAGGGATACCTCATTTTATTATGGTCTGCTTTATTATGTTCTGAAGATATATTTTTTAAAAACAAATTGAAGTTTTGTGGTAATGCTGTGTGGAACAATTCTATAGGCACCATTTTTCCTGCAGTATGTGCTTACATTATCAGCATTTTTTTAGCAGTAAAGAATTTTTTAATTAAGGCATGCACATTTTTTAGACTAAATGCTATTGCACACTTAATAGACTATAGTATAGTGTAAATTTAACTTTTATATGCACCAGGAAACCAAAATATTCATGACTCACTTTATTGCAATATTCGCTTTATTGCCATGGTTTGGAATTGAACCCACAATATCTGAGTTATGTCTATATAAGATCCTGTCATCTGCAAATAGTGATATCTGTATTTCTTTCTTTACTGTATGATTGCATTTTATTTTTATTTTTCTTATCTAATTTCCCAAGCTAGAACCTCAAATATAGGTTAAATACAAATGGCAAAAATGAATATCCTTGTTCTATTCCTGAGCTTAGAGGAAAGGCCCTCAGTCTTTCACCATTAAATATGATGATGGTCATCAGTTTAACATAGATGTTCTTTATCAGGTTGAAGATATTCCACTCTATTTTTAGTTTATTGAGTGTTTTTTTTTTAATAAAAAGCTGTTGGATTTTGTAAAATATATATTCTTTTTCTATTGGTTTTTTTCCCTTTATTCCGTTAATATATTCTGTTACATTAATTGATTTCAGAATGGTAGGTTTTAATCTTCTTTTGTTTCTCTCAATATATTTTTGAGATGTTTTCTTATTTGTAGTGCTGTGGATTACAATTAGCATTTTACTTCAACATTCTAGTTTAGATTAATACTAACTTAATTTCCAAAACAGACAGAATATTTGCAGCAGTATGGTTTCATTCCCTCGCCATTTTTATATGAGCATTTTATTATAAAATGTCATATCTATACATTATAAACTATTCAGAGCTGTTTTATAATTACTGTTTTTGCAGTTTAAAAATGATATAGAAAAATAAAATAGTTACAAATATACATTTTTGTTCCCTTGATGTTTACTTAATAGCTGCTTTACTGGTACTCTTTATGTAGATTCAAATTACTGCTCCATGCTTTTCCATTTTATCCTGAAGAACTCATTTTAATATTTCTTGTAAGACAGGTCTGATAGTGATGTATTTTAGCAGATTTTATTTTTTCATATATTATTATTTCTCCTTCATTTTTGAGAACCTTTGGTTATAGATTTCCTTGTTAATGTTACCTTGTTTTCATTCCTTTAAACATGTAATTCTACAACTTTTGGCCTTAATCATTGTTAATATTTTATATGTTTGATTTCTTTTTCCTCTCTTCTTCTTTCAAGATTCTCTCTGTCTTTCAACAGTTTGGCTGTGATGTGTCTGGGTGTGGATCACTATATGTTACTTTTCCTGGGTGTGTAAATTAATATTTTGAAATCATATTAAGCAGTATTTGACCTTTTTTTTTTTTTTCAAATATCCTTGCTGTCCTCACCTCTAATCTCGTCTTCTGGGACTTCCATTATGCAGATCTTGGTATGTGTAATGATGTCCCAAAGGTCTCTGAGGCACTCCTCATTCATGTTCATTATTTTCTCTTTATGTGCCCTAGAGAGGATAATCTTAGCTGAATTATCTTCAAGTTTACTGATTCTTCTTCATGAAGCTGAAATTTGTTGCTTATTTCCTTTAGTAAATTTTTCATTTTTAAATTATTTAGTTTTTCAAACACAAAATTTCCATCTGGTTATTTTAAATTAACTTCTCATTTATTTGGTGAAACATCATTTGCATATTTTCAATTAATTCCTTATTTATTTATTTTAGTTCTTTAAACATATTTGTAGTAGCTAACTTAAAATCTTTGTCATGTACATCCAATTTCTGAACTTCAAAAATAGTTTATATCCACTGATTATTTTAAATTAACCATATTTTCGAGTTTCTTAGCATGTGTCATAATTTTTGTTGAAAACATGGTATTTTAGGCAAGAAGTTGTGGCTTGCACCTGTAATCCCAGCACTTTGGGAAGCTGAGGTGGGCAGATCAGTTGAGTCCAGGAATTTGAGCCCAGCCTGGGCAACATGATGAAATTCCATCTCTAAAAATTTACAAAAATTACCTGGGCATGGTGGAACATGCCTGTAGTCCCTGCTAGTTGGGAGGCTGAGATGAGAGGATCACTTCAGCCTGGGAAGGTTGAGACTGCAGTGAATTGTTATCATGCCACTTCACTCCAGCCTAGGTGGCAGTGAAATTCTGTATCAAAAAGAAAAAGAAAACATGGTATTTTTAATATTAGAATGTATCACCAGTGGAAATCATATTCTTGCCCCTCTAGGTTTTGTTGCCTGTGTCTGTTTTTCGTTGTTTTGCTATTCATTCATTTATTGACTTTCCCAGATTAATTCTGTAGAGTCTATATTCTTTCTAGTGCATGGCTAACATAGCCTCTGCTCAGTTAGCAAACTGTAGATCAGATATTTCCTCAAATGTCATAAACAAATCAATACATCTTTCATCTTATACCAAAGGCTTCTCTCTCTCTCTCTTTCTAAGAAGTGTGGGGAGGGGAGGGGGGCACAACTTCAACATTGCAGCAATTTACAAGTTTGTCTTAGTTTTCCCTTCTTTTATAGGCAGGATCTCAGGTCATCCGTAAGTGAGAGACTGGTTCTCTCTCAGCTTCACATTCACATAAACCTGCATCTGCACAAGACCTTGTGAATATGGTAGAGCTTTTCAAGGCCCTCTATGAGCATGTCTTTCCCAAGATTATTCTTTTATGTTTTGATCAGGCTCTTTTTTGTTCAATTTACATAGCAGCCACAGACAGTTGCAATGTTAAACAATGGTTTCAACTTTTTTTTTTTTTTAACAAATGATCTGGAGATAGGGCTCTAACTGTGGAGATATGTCCATGTCAGGCTAAATAATAACAACATTTGCAAATGTGTTTTCCAGGGAGATGCAAGATAAGTTAAATAGTGACAGTATTCTGGGCACTGGGCAATGGAAAAGGAATGTGTTGAGGAACACCAAATCTGGTCTGTTCCCTCTAGTTGCTGAAAGGCTGTTTTGCACAGCTACCAGGTGTGGGAGGCTGCTGGTTTTCAAGGTTCCTACAGAGAAGACAGGAACAGGAGTAGTTGAGTTACGATGCTATATTCCCTGCCATTATTAGTAAAGTTCAGCAGTTTTTCTTGGAAAAACACCCCTTATATTAATTCCTGATTTGAGATAAATCCCATAGCTCTGGAAAAAATAGATTTTGACCATTGTTGCCAGTACATTTGTTGAATTTGGTTTGGGTTATAAACTTTATAAAATTAACTGTCTGAACTGTATAGAACTAATTTTGTGTGAACATAAGAATCTTAAATCAGAGAATCAGAAGAACCCAGTAACATAAATATATGAAGTAAAATTTATATAATAATAGCAGATAATTTACATTAGTTAATAATTCAGAAATCCAAATGAGGATTCATACACTAATAAGTTTTATAGATAAAACACATACACATTTGTTTACCTTTAAAATGTAGAGCATACTAACATGTACCTCATAAGCTTATCATAGAGATTTAATAAGACAATATACGTTCCTTGAACATAGAAATCTCAGAATAAATGAATATTCTGAAGTAGCTTTTGCTGTTGCTTCTTGTTTAATTTGAAGGCAAATCAGTTACCCTGATTTTTTAAAAAACCATGTTATTATTATTGTAGATGTCATAGTGAGGATCACCAGAAAAAAATAGAAATAATGGAAAGCAGATTGTTCCCTCACAATTAAACCAATAAATCAACATACTAAGGATCTTAATATAACAACATGGTCACTTAAAAAAGACAAGATGGCATCTGGGCCAACGGGATTTATATCAACCGAACTCTAACAACATATTCAAAGAAAGAATGTGTCAGAAACATGGAGGCTTTTTCACTTATTGAATCATAAAATGTGGAGTCTAAGATGTGAACCTTAGCATTACTCATTGTAATTATATCCTGTAGTTAAATACCAGTCCATCCTGTAGATAGCTATGAAAAACAAGCGAAGTTAGGTGCTATCAAACATTTGAAATATACATATAATTCCTCTTATTTAAAATAGGTGTTTCTTCTTTTTTCTAAATTAATTATAAATATCTTATAATTTAAGATTTCCTCTTATTTGGAATTGCTAGATAGAACAAATATGGGCCAGGCGTGGTTGCTTACTCCTGTAATCCCGGCACTTTGGGAGGTTGAGGTGGGCAGATAACCTGAGGTTGGGAGTTTGAGACCAGCCTGACCATTATAGAGAAACTCTTGTCTTTACTAAAAATACAAAATTAGCCAGGCATGGTGGTGCACGCCTGTAGTCCACTTACTCAGGAGGCTGAGGCAGGAGAATCACTTGAACCCAGGACACGGAGGTTGCGGTGAGCTGAGATCATGCCATTGCACTCCAGCCTGAGCAATAAGAGTAAATCTCAATCTAAAATATATTGGGTTGGTTTGTTATAGAAATGACTTTAGCAGCAATGTGGGGACCTCAGTGGGTGGATACATGCAGGAAGCCTGGCAGGATAGATAGGTTGTTCTTAAAAGAGAATACGGTGCAGAAGATGAGGAAGAATTGAGTCAAATACACATGATTTAATTTAATTTAAGAGGGGGCTAGAGATAGATGTAACAGACAGTTAATAGAATGAACTAATGAGATTTGAGGATAAGAAAGAACCCCTGAGGACGAGGACATGGATGTCCAGTTTTTACATAGAATGTTGCATATACACAGAGATAAAT
>NW_016107565.1:2289690-2335114 GCF_001604975.1 Cebus imitator | reverse complement strand
TACAGGCACGCACCACCATGCCCAGCTAATTTTTTGTATTTTTAGTAGAGACGGGGTTTCACCATGTTGACCAGGATGGTCTCGATATCTTGACCTCGCGATCCACCCGCCTCGGCCTCCCAAAGTGCTGGGATTACAGGCTTGAGCCACCGCGCCAGGCCCAAGGGAATAACGTTTTTTAAAAAATCAATATTGTTAATTAAACTCTTGATGACAGTGAGACACAAGGCATGTAAAATTTAGTTACTTTTCAAGTGTAAATGCGCTGTTCAAACGGATATTAAAAGTTAAGGTCTGAAAAACATAATACAAGGCATTTAGAAATTGTAAAACATGGAATCTATGATAAGTTGCAATGCCAGTTTTTGAGAGGAGTTTTCCATATACTACTTACTGACTTATCTAGATTTAGTTTCGCTTCTATGTTTCCTCACAGCAAAGTGTGCATATCTGGATTATTGTACTCTCGGTATTCCGTAGCAATGGCCTAAATGTCGCTGCTATCTCATGTTTTAGACTGTAAGCTCCCAAAAAAGGAGCTGGGACAATGTTCTTTGTGTCATTCTACCCTTAAGACATGAAATATGTGATGAATATTTGAATGAAGAAAGGAAAACAATCAACAGAGGAGACAAGTGAAAAAGGAGGTGATGTTCCATGAGTACTATAAAGAAAAATAAGGAGTTGTGATTTCCTGAGAACAATGACCAAGAACCAAGTTGTTTCATTTAGAAATGTATTTACAAAGGCAAATATGATTCCAAGAGAATCACAATAGTAATCTCAATAGTAATCAGCAAAATTACAATAGTAATTACTATTAACTACTTAGTAGTTATCAGAGAAATGCATAATAAAATAATATGGTAACTTTTTTGCCTTGCCAAATTTGCCTTTTAGCTTCTTGACATTGGCTTTCACAATTATTTTGGTATCACTTCAAAAAGCTCAAGCCACAAAACCAAAAGTAAATAAACAAAACAACATTAAACTTAAAATCTTCTGAACAATAAAGGAAACAATCTAAAAATAAAAGGCAACTTGTGGGCTATGATAAAATATTTCCAAATCACATTTTTGTTAAGTGGTTAATATATCCAGAATTATAACACCTATAACTCTTGGAGAAAAAACAATATCCTGATTTTTAAAATGGGCAAAATACCTGAACAGATATTTCTCCAAAGAAGATATAAAAATGGAAAAAGTTTATATGAAAAGATGCTCAACATCATTAATCTTTAGAGAAATGCAAATTTAAACTATGAGCTAGTGCCTTACACCCATAAAAATGATTATTATAAAAAAGACAGGAGATAACAAATATTGTAAGGGATGTGCAGAAAGGAAACCCTAGTACACTATTGGTGGGAATGTAGATTATTAGTACATTATGAAAAAATAGTGTGGAGATTTCTAAATAAATTTAAAAATCATTATATTAATCGAACCAGTATATGACCCAGCAACCCCTCTTCCAGGTATATACCAAAATGAGATATAATCTCCACCTTGTAAAAATATCTGCACTTCCATGTTTTTTGCAACATTATTCACAATATTCAAAATGTGGAAACAACCTAGATATGCGCTGAGAAATAAACTGATAAAATGAAATGTGTATATATACATATACCCACGCATACAAAATGAAATCTTACTCAACCTTAAAAAGGGGATATATATTTCTTTTTATGTATACACAATGGTGTATTTTTTAACACACACACACACACACACACAAAACAAATCTTATTCAGCCTTAAAAGTTAGCCTTAAAAAGGGAAATCCCACCATGTGCTACCAGCTGAATAGGCTTAGAGGACTTTATGCTATGTGAAATAACCCAGACACAAAAAGAGAAATACTGAAAAATCCCACTTACATGTGGAATATTTTCTTAGAAAGCTTAAATATACATGGATAGGGAATGGAGCAGTGATTTCCATGGGTGGTCAGGAGTAAGGGGGAGAGACAGGTAACATGAACACGTTTAGAGGCCTAATATAAAACATTAACACTAGAGTTAATGAAATTATATTGTATTAAGGATTTTTGTTAAGTAAGTAGATTTAAGTTGCTCTTGACACACAGAAATTTAACAATGTGAGATGATAGCTACATTAATCTACTTTACCATGGTAACCATTTTACTCTTTATATGTATTCCATAGAACCAAGCTGTAAACTTCAAATATACATGATAAAATTTATTAAAAATAAAACATGAAAAACAAAATTTGCCTTAACAAAATATCTAATGTCAACAGAATTAGGGTTGGCAGTGGTGACAGCTACAAACATTTTCATATTTATTAAGTACAGTTTCACCATATCTTTATTAATTTTCAGCAACCCCATTTCTAGGATGCCATCTTAAAGATGTATCAAGCAAGTGCATAAGGATATATGATTTTTGTGCACAAAGCATATATACTTTGTACAAGGATATATGTACAAAATTGTTTTTACAAAGTTGTTCTTTAGACCTTTGTAACCATAAAAATGAAGTTATCATTAGGTGAATGGTCAAATAAATTATACTATAGGCGTATTATAGGCTGTGTAGCTATGAAGTCTTTCAAAGAAGAATATAGTAGAAGTATACATCTGTACACAGAAGAATATCGGTTTGTTTTTTAAAAATATATACATAAAGATTCAGAAAGATATGCATAATATGACTGATGCCATTTGAAAAAATATATATAGAATGCATATGTGCTTGTGCCTAGGAAAGGCTTAGTAAGATAAACACTGCACTGTGGAAAATGACCAACTCTGAAGCATAGATGAATGAGGGAGGATCTTTTTGCTGTTGTAATGTTTACTTCCAATTTTCAAATTTTTAAAGTAAAAAATTTAAACCTCCTTTTTTAAAAAAAATTCTCTTTATTATAGAGAATAAGGCTATGTTTATTCTAACTTAGTGATAAACAAAAATGAAATAAAATGAAGAATACAGATAAGGACATTTAAATATAGGTGTAATTTCTAATTTGTCTAAAAACATAAAAGTACTTGAAATGCATGAATCAGCTGGCCCTTGAAGAATAAGTGGACAAAGCTGAGCATGTTATTTTAAGACATATGTCCTTTTTCTAAAGCCATCAGGGTTATGAGGCTTAAGAGTATATAAAACAGCCCATAGATCAGATTGTAGCTGAAGGGATTCATGCTTGCCTTTAGTTATGAAGTTCAAATTGGAAACTGTTCAGGCAGAAAACTAATAGAAATGAGTGACAGCTAATTAACCTAAGGTTTCAAAGTAATTGCTCTGCAAGAAGTAATTTAAAAAGAGACCTTTTATTTATTTATTTATTTATTTATTTTTGAAAATCATAAAATATCCTATTTAACTTTTAGTGCATGAGCAAAATTATCTGAATATACACAAATATTTATTTTTTTAAACCTATTCTACCTGATTCAACTTCTTGGTAAGTTTTCAAAGAGGCAAAAGGATAACAAGAACTATGCTTCATATCACATAAACATACAAATATCCCAGGCTTAGGACTTTGCCATATGGTGAGATATAGGAAAAGATCCCTATGCTAAACTTTTCTCACAGGTTAGGATTATATTAGTCAACCCAGCCCTAAGCCACATTCTCATCGGTGGAGTCAGCAGAGTCAACTACTCCAAAGTATATAGCTGTTTTGGCCGGGTGCTACGGCTCACGCCTGTAATCACAGCACTTTGGGACGCAGAGGTGGGTGGATTACTTTAGGTCAGGAGTTCAAGATCAGCTTGGCCAACATAGTGAAATCCCATTTCTACTAAATGCAAAAATTAGCCCAGTGTGGTGGTGTATGCCTGTAGTTCCAACTACTGGGCAGGCTGAGGCAGGATAATCACTTGAACCTAGGAGGTGGAGGTTGCAGTGAGCTGAGATTGCACCACTACACTTCAGCCTGGGTGACAAAGCAAGACTTGGTTTCAAAAAGAAAAAAAAAAGTATAAAGCTGTTTAATAGAAAAGTGGCTCCCTGGCAAACACAAGGTGCTGCTGTGAAAAGACCTTGAAATAAATGTACAATATCCCAAATCAGCCACTATCTGCTACAATCTACAACTCTGGCTTCTGAGGACTTCTATTCAATAGTCCTCTTCCTTTTAAAAAATATCCATACTTACGTAAAATATATTCATTTCTTTCCAGAGAGAGGAGCCCCAAATTTCCTGCATTTTATGCCTAATTCCAAACATTGATGCTTTGAGTACTATGGAGTTCTCTGCCTCAAATTTGCTTGGTATCTCTAATTTACACCTTCCTGGCACTTCAGCTTCCTGTAGGACTCATAGATAAAGATAATAACATCTGGTCCTGGCTAACTGCCTCTAAATGCAAGCTTTATTAGCATGTAGTCTACATGAAGACTAGAAGCAACTTCTCTTACTGTTGTATTAATCTTAGATTTTTACATTACACAATATGATACAGAATATTATATATTGGAAGAGGCCATGCATGGTGGCCTGTAATCATGCCTGTAATCCCAGAACTTCAAGAAACCGAGGCTGGTGGATTACTTGAGGTCAGGAGTTCGAGAGCAGCCTGGCCAACATGGTGAAAATCTATCTCTCCTACAAATACAAAAGTTAGCCGGGCGCGGAGGTGCACATCTATAATTCCAGCTACTCAGCGGGCTGAGGCTGGAGAATTGCTTGAACTCAAGACGCAGAGGTTGCAGTGAACCGAGATCCCACCACTGCACTCCAGTCTGGGCAAAAGAGCAAGATTCTGTCTCTCTCTCTATATATATATATAACACATATATACACACATGTATATAATATATATACACATATATATAATATATACACATATATTATATATATACACATATATATATACACACATACACACACATACACACACACACACACACACACACACACTATATAGTTGAAGAGACAAATTGCTGAAGAAATATAGTAAGTTTTCTAGATATCTCCAGGAGTCATGCTCTCAATAACTTAGACTTTCCGTGGAACAAATACAGACGTTCTTAAGATGGGTACTGTCAGTTGTACAAGATCCATTTATTTAATGTATTTCTGTCCTGATCTTCAGATTCATTCTGATGTGGTTAACTTATAATTGTGTCCATCATAGACAAAATATTTTAATGAAAGGTAAGAGCCATTTCATTGACTTAAAAAATACCTCTTCTAAATAATCAGGGTGAGACAGATTTTCCTAAAGTATGTGAGCTACAGGGTAGAGATGTAAATATGTTCAAAAAGCTAGGATGCGTTGCCAAGAAAAAGTGTAGTTAATTATTTTGGACCCAAAATGCATAGAAAGATTTTTCAAATGTCAAAATTGTTTATGAGCTTCCACACTACAATGAGATTCAAAACTCTTTGAGGAAAGATATCGCGTTCTAGGATTGTTTGTCTGTAGGAACATGTCATGGATAATTAATCAGATGATTTTATTTCATCAATTGTTTATAATTATTTACCTCAATGTGTATTATAAATGATAAATCTTCTATTATTTTCTTATATTTTACATATATATTTGTAAATAGTGCCCAGCTCTTAAACTGCCTTTTATAAAATTATTAACTTTGCCCTTGGAAAAACAATATACTTTCAAAATAATATATCTCCTGGATTGTTCTAGATTTATATATTACTAACATCTATTTATTTGTCTTTTGTTGCAGGATTTATTTATACATGTGGTGGAACTTTAAAAGGGCTTAATGGCACTATAGAAAGCCCTGGTTTTCCATACGGATATCCAAATGGTGCAAACTGTACATGGGTAATAATAGCAGAAGAACGAAACAGAATACAAATTGTTTTTCAATCATTTGCTCTAGAAGAAGAATATGACTACTTATCATTATATGATGGACATCCTCATCCTACAAACTTTAGGACAAGGTTAGTGTGTTTTGAATGGAAGACTGGAGAGGAATATTTTCTGGGTAAAAGCAGTTTATTTTACAAAAGATGTTTAACATTTGTGATGCAATTATAATAAAAGTTATAGTCACCATCTAATTATTATTTATTTGGAAATATATATCCCCATGAACAAATTAGGTTGATATCTCTGAGGTCATTTTGCTAGTATATTAATACCTTCTCTCAAAAAAGTGAATGTATGTTGAGTAGTGATGTCTTTATAGTGGCTAAAGTTATTTTGTTTTAAAAAATAATTATCTCAAAAATTCATTCATTATGCATATAACTTATGGTAAAGTAAAACATATGTAAGGTATATTTCAGTGTTGTATGTCCAATTTTAACATACAACACTATGCAAAAACACTTTAAAATCAGTATTCATATGATAGTAGAATAAATATCTGATAATGTGTGGTTTATAAAATCTAAATATTTGAAAACTACATACTTTCATGACAAAAACTGGAACAATTTTATTTTTTCCTCTACAAATAAAAGGGTTTTTCGAAGCTCGTTGATTAAACAGAAGTAAAAATTAACCAGCACCCTATTTTTTAAGTTGTTCTTCTGGTTCTTCAGAATTTCCTCTTGCCAAATAGGTTATGTAAAAGTATGAAGTGTTTTTTGGGGTCTTATCAAAAACTTATTTTAATTGTAAATCAACTATAATTCAACTAAAAAATTCAAAATTCCAATCATTGCACATTTTATTTAGTCCTAGCTTTATGCCAGTGTTTGTATTTAAGTGTCGTAAGCTTTTTTAAACCTGTAATTTAAAATATTCTAAGCAGATAACATGTAGGAATTAAAAACTCTTTACATACTTGGCTATGTTTGAGTTATGATTTTTGTGATGCTATTACTTTCTAATAGTTGATAACATGTTCTTGCCTTCCTAATGTATAAGAAACCAATTATCAGTATTAACTTTTTATAGTTTCATCAGTCTTCCATACTCCTTTGCATTTACATTTTTTTCAATTTCCAGTAAAAATTTTGTGTTATCTTCCTCCAATTTTGGCAATGAAAAACATAATGTAGTGGGGAAAATGGAGGACCTGGAGATGAGATTTATTACATTACAGTGTTAGATTTGTGGATTACCAGCTGTTTGAGCAATCCACCCTACTTCTGTTTAAACTGAGAGATGGTAATAAGGCCAGTTCTAGCCATCTCATTATACTTCTCTGCAGTTATTATGAGAAAATGTGTATGAACCTGCTGCATGACTATAAGATCCCATTACAGCACATTGACAAACTGTTTCCAGTCAGATGACACTTAAAAATGACCGAGTTGTTTCACAAATTTTGTTGTGCAAAAACAAGGTTACCAGATTGATTACAACTAAGATTCTATTTTTCTTTCTTTCTTTTTTTCTCCATACCCATTTACTGAGTAAATCTGATTCCTTTTTATTTTTACATTGTTAAATTAGTACAATAATTGTCTATTTTATAAATATACATTATGGTACACACTTTTGACTGCTGTTTGGTCATCACTGCCACTGCCATTTAAAGCTGGGTGTCTTTTGTAAATGCCAAATAATATCTACAAGTAGAAGTACAATTTTTTACACTGGCAATGTGTGGAATATAATTTTCCTAAATATATTTTAAAAACTTCTTGTAATATTACCTGTATCTATTCTCTCTAGATTGCCTTGAAAATGAGAAAACACATTTTTATTTTTCCTCTTCCCCCTTTTTTTTTTAAACAATTGTGGCCTTTGGGAAGTTAAAAGACTGTGTGGAATTGGGAAAATAAATTTATTGTTCTCATTCTTTCTTCCCTAATCTGTAAATTGGGAATAATAGCACTTAATTTGCAGATATTTTTTGGGGAATACAATATAATGAAAGCTCAGTGACTCTTATCTTTAGCATTTATTGAATGCTTTCTCTGCACCTGTCACTGTGCTAAACATTTTGTGTTCATTATGGTATTTAACTTCTCCTGTATCCAAACAATGTGAAATAATTACTATTATTATCGTCATCATTTTACAACTGATAAAATGAGGCTTGAATTGCTTGCCCGAGTAAAAGTGTTGAAAGTGGCAAAAGGCAGAACTATCACTGCAATTCAGATTTGTTTCAGTTTAAATCTTAAGATCTTCAATATATATAGTTCTATTTATATATAATCTCCAAGGTTTATGTATTGATATATAAATAAGAATCTATTTTTAGCAGTATTTGATAAAATTTAATGAAAGAAGTAAGAATAAAAGGCATATTTTCAAACAGGTATAATGTATACAAATATAAGCAGAAAGGTAAGCTACAAATTTATTCTTTTCATGTATTTTATAGACTATATTCTAACATGTATTCTGTCTATTTATACAAGCAAAATGGAAAGACTGTATTTCAACCTGTAGTCCACGTTAGAATATAGTCTTTATAGTCTAATGTTTTGCCTACTGAGAACGTTTAACGTATCTATTGGTTTTTGTGCTTAAAGAAGTACTCTAGCTAATGTTATAGGTGACGTTAGTTAGCAAGACAGAAAGAAAAAAATTAGTATGTAACCTACAGCCCATTCCAGACTGTGTTTATATACAACATCTGCTGCTTGATCAGAAGTCGAAACTGCTGCTTGCGGAGTTTGATTCATGTTTGCGTCTGGCTGTTTGACTCACTGTTTTCTTTGGTTTTGTTTCTGTCATATTGGATCAGATTCTCACTTAATGCATGTCCTTATGGTGTGTTTGCTGTTCTCTTTCTTCCAGATACTGATACTTATTTTTTCTTTTACTTTTCGTGAGCTCCAGTAGATTTTTTTTTTAATGGCTTCCTGCACTTGCCTTGCAATAATATAGGAAAAAAATGGTTTGTGGGTCTTGTCACTCTTGCTTGTATAAATAGATACATTGGGATTTGTAATCAGAATTTCATATTTTAAAAACTACACTCTAAGTTTCCAATTATCAATGATACTACTTGTTTTTCTGTAAGTTATTTTTCATTAAATGAAAATTGATATTGGCAAAGCACCTTTAGGGAATTTCTTTCTTAGAACAAATGTGATGCATTTAAGGCAACTTTGCTGGACTTGCTGCATAAAGGTTACTCTAAGCTTTGTTTACTTTACATAAATATTGTATATTCCCAATAATAAACTTATACCAACAAGTAAAAATCACCTATTATTTAATGAGGTAGAGACAGATATATTCACACAGGATCACTCTATATATGCTATTATATGTCCTTAATAATCTCTCTAATTATAATATACGTGCCTAATTTGTGATTAGAATCTTTGTAAACACCAATTTATTGAATTTGTTAAATACATTTAGTCATTTTATGTAAGAATTAATTTATTCAAATATTTAATCCTGTGGATATAATTTATGTAATTATTATATTATTACATTTTTGTTTCTTCTTTTATAATTAATTCACATATTAGCATCTTTATAAATATATATATTTTAGATTTTAGATTAAATCTTTGAAACAGAATATCTATGTCAGAAGCAAATAATATTGTTTATATTACTGACCTGGTTTCCAAAATCTTATATCAATAAATATTATTACAACTAGAAAACTATACTTCATTTCCTCTCTGTCTTACCAGGTTTACATCTTTTATTATTAATATGCTTATTTACATATTTCTGATTTTTATAGATATCTAACATATTCTCTTGTTTGCTACCACTCTTATTTTCTCTTGAAAATGAATTTTTTGTCTATTTATCAATATTTTTCTTGATGATTTACATAATGCATTTATTTGTAAACATGTAAATATTTTCTTTTTTTGTGACAAAAATATTCCTCAGCTTGTTGGTTGCCTGTTAAAATTTTAGCTGTTGTTTTTCTGCATAAGTAAGTGAAGAATTTTAAAACAATATACACTGTTCATTGATTTAAAGATGCATTTCATTTATTTTAATATTAGAAAGTCAAACAAGCCAGATGTTTTATAAATACTCATTTTTAAATTCTTTTTCCTAAACTTTAATATATATATTTTTAATAGATCTAAAAAAATAGAGATAATCTTTTCTCAAAGTAGAAGAAAATGATTATTTCTTCAAAACCAACATAGTAGTATAGTTATTTTTTAAAAACCTTGACTACAAAAAGGTTTATTAGTGTGTCTCCTGACATTTTACTGTGTTCTCATTGCTACATTGATATGGCCTATCATTTTGGATATTTGGCTATAACAGAAATTCTGATTTACTGTAGCTTAAACAAAAAAATGATTTAGTTTTCTTATATAACAATAAGTCTGTTATTATGCAATTCATCAGTAAATTAAAAGCTTTCCCAAAAGTCCTTAGACAGCGTCTTCTATACCATTGGCCAAAATAGCCTGACAACACCATCATTTGGTCAAAATGATTCTAGAAAAACAGCTTTCATTTTCAATCTCCATTGTGGAAAACAGCATGGAGAAGGCATAGGGCCAAGAAACTGACAAAATCTATTGCAATATTAAGATCAAGCTTTGGATATTGTGATAGATAGATACATAGGTAGATAGGTAGGTAGGTAGGTAGGTAGATGATAGATAGATAGATGATAGATAGATAAAATATTTCTAAATAAATTATTTCTAAAGTTATGATTTAAAAAAAGGAAATAATTACACAAGGTCATAATCATGGTATAGTAATGATTACAATATAAAATTATATAAATGTCTATGGATTAGTAATGTTAAAAGTAAAAGAATAGGTAAAGATAAAAATATATAAGTGTAATTGTTAACACAGAATCTTAAGGAGAAGGCAGATAATAATAAACAAAGTAAATAGCACATGTTTTCACTTATAAGTGGGAGCTAAACAATGGGTACTCGTGAACATAAAGATGGCAACAATAGACATTGGGGACTAATAGTGTGGGGAGGGAGCAAGGGAAGCAAGGGTGAAAAACTGTTGAGCACTATGCTCATATCTCGGTAATGGGATTATTGATGTCCTAGGGCTTGGCATCATGCAGTATACCCATGTGAAGGAGCTGCAGGTATACTCTCTGAATCCAAAATAACAGTTGAAATTGAAATTAAAGTAAAAACATCTTTAAAAAGAGAAATTTAGGGAGGCAGATGGCTTGAACTCAGGAGTTTGAGACCAGCCTGGGGAACATGGTGAAACCCCATCTCAACAAAAAATACAGAAAAGGTAGCTGGGTGTGGTGGCCTGTGCCTATAATTCTAGCTACTCTGGAGGCTAAGGTGGGAGGATTGCTTGAACCCAGGAGGCAGAGGTTGCAGTGAGCCAAGATTGAGCGACTGCACTCTAGCCTGGGTGACAGAGCCAGACTCTGTTTCTAAAAACAAAACCAAACAAAACAAAAAGACAAAACCACCTGCCATACAGAAATTGAAAGCTGATTTTAATATGGTGGTTGATAAAATAATACATCTTTATTTCTTACACTAAATAACATCCAGATGGATATACAAATTTTGTGGCTATCTTTAATTGCGCCGTAAAGGGCATCTGCAGGTGTTCAATTTCACTTATACGGGGTTGAAAACAATAATTAACTTCTATGCCATTAAAATAAAAGACAAGGCAAGGAATGATGTGATATGAGCTAACACATCATTAACTAAAAAGCATAAATTATCAAAAGTAAAATGATAGATACAGAAATATGGGTTCTAAATATTGAACACTATACCAAATTATAATTCATTACAGATCTTATGATTGTATACATTAAAAAGCTTAAATGATTTACTGGATATTTATAAAACTAAAAAAAAAATATTTAATGTGTTAGTACATGTCAGTATCTCAGGAGTCATCATTAAGAAAAATCACAAAATACATTATATTCAAAATGATAGCAAAATTTTGTAATATGTTGAGAATAAACTCCCTAAATATGAAACAGAACTTAGAATTTAAAAAATTGTAATCTAGTGCAAAAATATATAAAGTTGTATAATACAGAACCACTGTATATCCATGGGCAAAATGAACTTTTAAAGTGCTCATTCTGTAAAATGAGAATGAGTCAAAATGTTTGATTATCCAATAAATATAGATTTAATATCAAAAAATATTGCCAAATAGCTTTTTTCAAAGGTGTATATGCATTTTGTACTTCAGCATCACGGTATGAGAATTCTAAATGCTCCACATCTTTTTTGACATTTGAGGTTGTCATCATTTATTGTGCCATTGCTTTGCACTTGTGCTTATCACCCATTTACTTAAGAAGGGTTTGTTCAAGTATTTTGCTTATTTTTTAATTTGGTTGTTTGCCTTGTCTTGAGATATCAAATTATAAGGGTCTTTGCAAACTTTATACCATTTATTTGACAAATGTATGCATTGCGGTTTTCTTCCAATCGGTGACTCGCTCTTTCATTTTCTTACACTATATTTGTGTGAGTGATTTCTAATTTTCACAAAGTCTAAATAATATTATATTTTGTTAGTGCTTTTTTGTAGTACAATAAATATCTGCTTGCCCAAAGATGAAAGATATCCTGTATTTTCTTCTGTAGCTTTAAATTGGTAGCTTTATATTTAGATCTATGATTCTTCTTGAAGATGTGAAGGAGTCTAAGTTAATTTTGTTCTATTTGGGCATTAAAGTAAAGAACACTTAAGGTGCACATTTTAAGGAATCCTAGAAATGACAACTCAATAAAGTATGTGTCCTAGCTGGTTGCCTCTGGACACAATTATAATAAAGCATGTTTCAAGTACATTTTTAAAAGGATTACTTGATAAAATAAGTTTTTTCTAGAAAAGACTCTGCCTTATTTGTTGTCTGTATTTCTACAATAATATTACTTTTCTTCCTCTTTGGTTTTTTACTTTGTGACTACATATAAGCTTTTTATACCTTCTTGGTCATTATTCTAGAATATATTTCATAACTGAGGCTAAATTGTCTAAACTTTATATATCCCTTTATTTAACAACAATTATTTACTCAGTATTTTTTCTTGATATGTCAGGGATTTAAAATATGTAGCATTCTGTCACAATTCACATATATTATACAAACTTACTGGATTATTGTCATACCCATAGAATTCAAAGCCTAATGGACATAATTAAGAAACAATAATTAGAATAAATAAACAACCATCTGTAGCTTGAATTCCCACTTGTGTAATTGTTAGACCATTTCTTTTTGATTCTTTATAATTGACATATAACAAATAGACATTTTCTCCTTCAGCAAATGTTGGCAGTGTCCCCATAAATATTCTTTTCTTACATAGCTAACTTTTCTTCTCTCCTTTTCTCCCTGAATGTCCCATAGAACTTCTTAATACTCAGGATTCAAATGTTCCCTCACCATACTTGATATTTCTTTTAATGCCATGCAATAATCTGTTTCCCTTTATATAGGCATAATGTTGAGATACAGAATAAAATTCCCGTGAAAATTATCCAAAAGTATCTAGATGGCTTAGGTCATAGAAACAAATAACCAGAGGGTAGTTATATTTTATGTCAGCGCACTCCACTGATCTGACTCTACCTAATGACATTTTCTCTCATGTCCTTATCTCCAAGTTTGCCTAAAGATTAGATTGAGAGCAATATAACTCAATCCAATTAGCTGACTATGAAGACTTCTTCCTTCAGAGTTGGAATCAGCCCTTGTGTACTGATTCTCTTACGTAATAGAATGGGAAATGCAGAGGCTATACTGTTTGACTCAACGGCATAGAGTGATTGTATGTATAGCGTGCAGAAATGGCATAGGCGATATTAACAACTGTTTATAATAATAAACAGTAATTATTTGTTATTTATTAACAAATAAGAAAAGCAATACCAGATTTTTGTTATTGATCTATAATATTAATGAGACGCACCAAGTGACAAAGTGAATTTTGCTTACTGTTAGTCCAACTACGACCTCGATCATAGCCTCGTATAGAAAACACATATCCGAGAAAACAGAAGCTGAATGTAGAAATGCATTTTTCTACTGACAAATTTGAAACCATTATATTGTGTTTAGTATCCCCCTACCTAACACTTTAATTTACAAAAGACTTATTGCATTGCCATTGGGCATTGGGTCTGCAAAGTGAATTAAAACAAAAAGAAACCAATTAAAATTTTGATGCATCTTAGGCAGTTAATGATTCTTCTCTTTAGATATCATTACTCACTTTGGAGCATTCAAATTAATGATTGCATAGATCTCAAGGACAGGCAGAATTTCTAAAACTTTTTGTCAACATAAAAGGCTCTTTCAAATCTGACTAAGGCAAGGATTCCACTGTATACACAACTATTTATTGTTTATACCAGGCATTTTGCCAAAAAGAAATGAGGTGGCTTTTAGTGAAAAAAAAAAAGACTAAATTAAACCATTAAAACTGGGGTTAAAAGATCAAACAAAAGATGACAATAAGCAAGTTTAAATACTTTGTTCCTTAAATTATATTTATTCAATCTTTTTAGTAAATCTGTGAAAAGTTTTACTTACATTAGCCTGCTTTCAGTAAAACTGCACTGATATCCTAAAAGCAAACTACACATGGTGTTATAATGACTAAAAATATTTCTTGTAAAACTCACTTACTCTCCATAAACATTTCATTTTTTCATCAGTAAAATGGCATAATTAAAGTGACTACTAGTTTAAATAAAATAGCATTTTTATTTTACTAATTTGTCCAGATTAAACTAAATTTTTCTTGGTATGATTAATTGGAGTAATTTATCTTTCCCATCCGATTTACTATTACATCAAGTTGCTAGGTAAATTTTTCACATTTCAGTTCTCGTGGTTAATTTTGATATTTTCTATGAACAATTTCTAACATGAAATTCCAAAGTTTCCTTCAACTGCCAAGTACAATATTTTCATTAATAATATTGACAGTGTATACCGACAGTTAATGTGTGACCAGATTCTGGTCTTTTTACCCATTAACTAATACCCTACTGACTTAAATGCTATAGTTTTACAATAGGTATTGACAGCAAATGAAGTATCTTCTCTATATTTGTAGCACCTAATTTATTAATAGATACATGGAAATTCTCTTCTTTAGTTTAATATATTAACATAATAAAACAATTTAATTCAAGATATACAAATAACACAATCATTTAATATAAAATGCTTTCCTTATTCTTATCAAGCATTGATATGCTTTTCTTTGGTATACAAGAAAGGAAAAGCATAAATAACATTGTGTTTAACTGTTTTAGTAGCATGACACTGTATCTCCCTATCACAACCTTCTATAGGATGCAACTCAAAGCCACTCAATTTTTTATCCAGTTGTTTTCTGGAACTTCGTATTTGATATAATATAGAAAAATTTGGTTTTTGTGATGGGACAACTATTTGGAATTAAATATTAGAGATAATATTGGCTGGTTTTCTGACTTGTAGAGATTGTGTGTTTTCTAACCAAGAAACAGAAAAAGGGAAGACAGTTTCTCACTGCCAACTTTTTGGTATTCTTTATATCTGATAATATAACATTTATGGGACACTAATTGCCCTATTCAGGTCAATTTTATTGTTCTTTTCATGAAAATTCCTTCTAGAATCTGGTCACACGTTTACTTTCAACAAATATTTTACTTGGAAGTTGCAGGGAGCTTTCTTGCTTTCTTTCTGGTTTTTTTTTTAGACAGAGTCTCGCTGTGTTGCCTGTGCTGAAGTGCCATGGCATTGCCTGGGCCGGAGTGCAGTGGCACAATCTCAGTCTTTACTCACTGCAACCTCTGCCTCATGGGTTCAGGCAATTGTCTTCTCATGTGTTAGTCTCCTGAGTAGCTGCAACTACAGTCACATGCCACCTAGCCCAGCTAATTTTTTGTATTTTAGTAGAGATGAGGATTTACTACATTTCCCAGGCTGGTCTGGAATTCCTGAGTTTTGGTAATCCACCCACTTGGGCCTCGCAAAGTGCTAGAATTACAGGCATGAGTCACCACTTTGGCCCTAGTTTTCTACTATGCTATTTGAAACTCACATATTTTTTCAATCTACTAAATTGGCTTATTGATAAATTTTAACTTTGTTTTATATCATTCTTTCTGCTCTACCATTAGTTAATTAATTTTTTCAAACAGTATTTTCTTTTTGTTAATGTTGTTTTATGGGGAGATATTTGTTCTTCTAATACTTAATTCTAAAAGTCTCTCTTTTCTTCATCTTCATTTTATAGGTAAATTGTGGTGGCAATAGTGTTAGCAGAAAGAATGTGAATTTTGGAGTCAGAGAAAACCTCTATTGAATTATAGTTCTTTCACTAAACAAATAGGAGTGAGCAAACCACTTAACCTTTCTACATAACAGGGTGATTTCAGTCAACAATAATTTATTGTGCATTTTGAAATAATTAAAAGAGCGTAATTGGTTTGTTTGTAACCCAAAGAAATGATAAATGCTTGGGGTGACAAATATCCCATTTACTCTGATGTGATTATGACTTATTGTATGCCTGTTTCAAAATATATCATGTATCCCATAAATACATAAACCTGCTACGTACCCATTAAAATAAAGTGAAAATAAAAATAAACTGTATGGAAAATAAGGATATAAAACACTGCCACTTTTACAGTGTTTTGTAGATTTAATGTGTAAAACATTAACTCAGTACATGACATAAACAAAATATTTTACATAATCATTAGTGAGCACACTATTGAAATATTGGCTTCTGTGACTCTGCATTACTATTTATGATGTTATAATTCAGTTCCTCATTTTCTTCTTCCACAAACCTGTAATTAGGATTGCGCTTTAGTAAGGTGAATATCAATCACCCTATAGCTTACATTTTTTTCACAAACATTTTAAAATGATAGTCAATATGGGCTACTATCATTCCTCTTTTCCTATTTCTGTTAATAATCAATTACTTTGATTTGTCACCTCACTGAAGCACAAGATGATTTTCTAATTGCCAGATTCATGGATTAATTTTAAGCACTCACATTAACTTCTTATGTCAGAATAATTTGGATACATTCATTAAAAATTTAGCAAAACTAATTGAAAGTCTTCATAGAACAGCAAAAAGAACATGGCCTAATTTCTGATTTTGCCATTTGCTAACAATGTGGCCTTTAACAAGAAATTTATAACTTCATAGGCCTTTGATTTCTTCATTTTCAAAATGGAATAATGAAAATAGTCATGTATAGATATATATGCTGGGAGATAATGAGATAATATATGTTGAACATTTGATTCATAGTAGAAACTTAATAACTGGTAGCATTTAACATTATTTCATTAATTAAAATAATTATACTGATTTAATATAAAAAGACAAATAGTTATTTCATTGACATAAATAATTTAATTTTTTTTTTTTTTTTTTTTTTTGGGGGACGGAGTTTTGCTCTTGTTACCCAGGCTGGAGAGCAATGGCGCGATCTTGGCTCACCGCAACCTCCGCCTCCTGGGTTCAGGCAATTCTCCTGCCTCAGCCTCCTGAGTAGCTGGGATTACAGGCATGCGCCACCATGCCCAGCTAATTTTTTGTATTTTTAGTAGAGACGGGGTTTCACCGTGTTGACCAGGATGGTCTTGATCTCTTGACCTCGTGATCCACCCGCCTCGGCCTCCCAAAGTGCTGGGATTACAGGCTTGAGCCACCACACCCGGCCAATAATTTAATTTTAAAACCATCCTTAAATTTCCTTTTCAAGATAATTTGATGTTCCTAACTGGCTAAAATTAAATTAAGCAACTCATATACATGTGGTAATATAATTCTTAATGTAATACATTATAACAAGAAGACATATCTAATGGCTCAGAGAGTACAGTGAGTTCTGATGTAAAATAGTTTTTAGAATTCATTTAAGACTACCCAGACATAAATTCAGTTTCAATGGAGATAGATTCTCATTTATGGAAATATGTTTTTTTACTCGAGAAAAATAACACTAAAACTGAGATCTGATTTTATTATCATTAAGGTAATACTTGATTAACTGTAACTGAAAGTAATGCATCTGTCTATTAATTTTATTTCTTATAGGTATTTTTTCTTCCTACATCTCTGGTGGGAAAAATGAGAAAATTATTTTCTTTCCATAAATAGCCACCTTCCTTAACTTCTGTTTCAGTCTGTGATCAGGAAAACAAATAGAATTTAATAAACGCAACTTGTTATCAAAGAAATGAAGAGATGAAAGCAGGAAAATGAAAAGAAATGATCCAAAAGTTATTTACCCAAGAAAGAAAATATGGCTAGAGAGTGAGACCAAGGGGTTGGGCTTTCCAGAATACAAAACAAACTGACTGCTGTGCTAATGAGGGTTCCATGTACCATGTGCTACTGTGGAACTTAGTGGATATGGGAGCCACGGGGGAGGTCCATCATCAGATGCTCACCTGATAGAGAGGGAACCATATGGTCACTGCTAGAACCACCAAGAGAGAGCTGCTGCCACCAAAGCAGGGATCATCAAAGCAATACTCTCTTCCACAGTTTCTGATAAAAACAAAAGAAGAGAAAGAAAGAGAAAAGTTGGCATGTAAAATAGGAATGAGATATATATACTTAAAGGTTATGTAAGAGGTTATCTGAAGATAAAAATATTTTCTCTATGATAGTATAGATGTTATAATATTCAGAACTATATTTCACAGTAGAAATCATAAAATTATGTCTTTCCATGTGCATATAACATAGTATAACATAGCTGGAGTGGAGGTGTGTCATGGTTACAATAATTTAACATTGGAACATCAAAAAGATAATGTGTTTAGAAGGAATTTAAAATGGGACTCTAAAAAAAAATGCCTGCTGCAACAGTTTGTTCATTTGGTTGGTTGGCTGGTTCGTAGGTTATAAAAATTGGGCAAGTTTTTTTTTTCATCTTTATATCCCTACTTTCCTACCACTCCACCTTCTTTTCCTCCTCTGTTTTCACATTGTTAACATATTAGTTCTTTTTTTATTAGGTTGGTTCAAAAGTAATTGAGGTTTTCATCCTTTTAAAAAATACTGGCAAATCCTCAATTACTTTTGCATCAGCCTAATAATATTACCTCCACCGTAGCTAGCTAAAATTGTCTGGCAACTGTTAATATAACTATTATGTTTAACAGCATGCCATCTCATGTGCTACCTGAAAAATTACACTTCTGTCACATTCACAAGCACATTTCAAATTGTCCACAAAATCAGTCATACTGTTATATGTAAATTGTCTATTTTTTTGTTCCCAAAGACTAATAACAATAATTGATTATGGTTTTTCATATAAATGTCCAATTTACATTTACAAACAGTTTTATATTCATAATATTTAGTTTCCAAATATGCCCATCAATACATAGTTTTAAAATATGCTTATTTTTATATATTTTTGTTGATATAATGATAATTATATTATTGAATTATTTAAAATAAATTTTTATCATTCATAAAATAGTATTACAATATTTTGAATATAAATTAATTTATGCACTTATGAACATGACTGTTTAATGTTGTGCTTGCCAATATTCTCTCTTTCAGAAATCCAATAACTTATACATTTTTCTTTTCTATTCTTATCATCTAACTACACATCTTATAAGAGTACACTATTTCTATCATTCTTCTATTTCATCAAAATTATACCCAAATTTCAGAGTTATATGGGTACCCTCAAGAAAAAAATAGTAATTTTAAAGTAAACTGTAAACATCCTTTTAAACAAAACATTATTAATGTAATACCTAGGACACATTAAAAGTTATAAAATATGGTGAGCCGAGATCATGCCACTGCACTCCAGCCTGGTGCCTAGCGACAGATCGAGACTCCGTCTCAAAAAACAAAAAGCGAAAGTTATAAAATATGGTAAAGTGCTAATTCCTGAACCTGGTGGATATTGGCTTTAAAACATTACACAGTTATTCAAATCTTGTCTGTGATGTGTAAGTAGAACTTCTAGTAAGTAGAAGTAGAATAACCTAGAAAAATGAGAATCTATCAAGGAAGATACATTTTTTGTTATTTTCACTATAAAATACTCAAAGACATTTGTCTATTGATATTTATTTTACTTCCTTTAGATTTTTTTATATTAGAATACATATCTAGTTCATACAAAACTTACTACCTTAACTCTGACTTTATAGATAGTTTCATATAATTTTTTTTTTTTTAGTTTCAGTTTCATATAACTTTGTGTAAAATCAATAACATATTTCTCTGTTAAGCCTTTCAATATCTTATACAATGGTAGCTATTATTAGGGGAACAAACATCTTGGGTTTCCATGACAATGGTGGTTTCTTGTCTATTTTCCCAGTGTAACTGAAAACAAAGTGCTTTCAAATTAATCCCAAATTAAAAAGGCTATCTGCTAGCCTTATGGAAAATATACAGTATTGTTTATTTCTTCTATGTAGGATCTATAATACCTTAGCTTTCCTTCTCACATAGAAACACTATTAGCTGTTGAAAGAAACATGAAAATTTCCAATAACTATCTTAAATCTTAAAAAGAAAATTTTAATTTCCCCAATGAAGTCCTATCGTCATTATTATGAAAATGTTAAATGATTGAAATATCATAATGAGTTACTTTATTCTAATCACTCAATTTTATTGCTGTAATATTGACTTACAGATAATGGAAAAATCACATATATTATAGCAGACATTTATGTTTAAAGCAGATACATAATAGAAAGCACAACATTTATTGCAACTTCAAGTCATATTTCCATGTTTTTAAAAACTAAAATATGTAGTTATTAAAGTGTATTAAAATATAATTAAATTAACATTTCTCATATTAATAAATTTCACATAGGTATCCCTGGGATGTTGAAAAATGGAACGTTCACATATATGAAGACATTATTTTTAAAATAATAATAAAATTATTTTTTAAATAATAATTTTTAAATAATAAAATTATTTTTAAAATAATAAAATATTTATACTATTATGTAATTATGTTTCTTAGTATTTATCAACCTTAATTATTTTCAATATTGTGAAGTAGAAAATTTCATCATTTTATATTTATTATGTAAATGGGTAATTTTTAAAAACACTTCACATAGAGTAAAAGCGCTTATAGCCGTACAAGTAATTTATTATTTCAGTTTAACCATTTTTCCAATTTAAAACCTTAGACTATGGCCTATGATTGTTATTTCAAAATAGTAGACTAATTACCTGAATGACTTTTAACGTGACAAGAAAATAATGATCATTTCAAAACACAAAATTTGTTCATAAATCATATCTAAATTCACTAATTAGGTAAATGACTGCAAGTATGTTCCATGTCACTGCATTCCAATGTTAATATTTCTTTATGATGTAATTCAATGAAGATAAATTATAGTTTTAACTAACCTCAAATGATTAGAAATACTGTTTTGAGAAGTTATGTTATTTACCAGTTGTATGGGGATATATGCACCCATACACACAAATAGATAGTCATCTCAGTTGGTAGTGGTGATAATTTTATGAGAAAGTGATATTGGGCACAATAAAAATAATTAATGGCTGTATGTATCTTGTAAGAGTAATTGTTGTATTCCCAATTACTTCTCTCTAATAGCTTTATGAATAAAATATTGACTTAAAAACAGAATCAAAGCTTTTCTGGAAAGATTCTCCATATTTCTAAATTTTACAATATCTAGATTAAACTATAGGAGTATCTTTATCAAAACATCTTTATTCATTACCATCATGTCTTTATTCAAAATCTCCAATTTCAGTGTTCTTTTTATTTTATGTAAGATATATCTCTTATTAATACATTTTTTAAATATTTAAGTCAGAAACTTCCTATAACTACTTCAGATTAAATAAATTATTATTTGTCTTTATCATGGAACGTATCACAAAAATTATGTATTATTTAGTGCCATAGATTGTATATGCAAACCCTCTAATGACTGGAGGAAATTGATGAAGATCATGTCACATTCTAAAATACACATTTTAAATACATAGAAAAATAATACAAGTTGCATAAATTTCATGTTTTGCTAAAACTGAGAGTCAGTGCTAATTAATATTATCTTTCTGGGTAATACAAGGAGCCATAAATTTTGAGTTAAATTCTTGTTGGTGTGTATTGGATAAGTGAATAAAACAAAAAAATTGTCAATATGGAAAATGCAAAGTATGCATTTGTAGAATGGTGTTTTTTGTTTTGTTTTACTTTTTCCTCACTGAATATAAAGCACCCATAAAGAAAGGTAGTAAAATTAACATGATGAAGTGTGTGTAATTCTTTCTGATAGATAGCTTTGAAATGCACCCAAAAAGGTGGCAGGGTTTATGGGAGGAAATCAGTTGACTCAATCTCTGTAATTGTAAAGTTGATAAAGACGCAGATGTGTTTCTCTCTCTCTCTCTCTCTATCTATCTATCTCTCTGTCTCTCTGTCTCTCTGTCTTCTGATTAAGATCTTTATCAATGCTCTCACCTCTCTCAGTAATGTTTTTTAACTGACCTTAAATAAATAGCATGTGATGACACTACTAACTCTACATCCAAAAAGACCAAAAGTCTTAGCAATCATAAACTTAGCAGAAAAAGTAAATGACCTAGTAGAACGTAACAGCATATACTTGAAGAAATATTACATTTAGCCCAAATACTCCAAGTTTGTTATAACTGTCAATAATTTGGTGCTTCAAGAAGAAAACCCTGATTGGTGTGTGAAAGAATTCTCTAGTTCTCAGATCTGTCTGTCATCTTTCTCAAGAGGAGCTAACTTGCTAAGTGCTTGGCATTGTTCTAAGTGTTGTGCTTGCATTAACGTATTTCGATCTGACAAGGACTTAATGAGAATATACTATTTTCACCTACATTTTGCCAGTGAGGAACCAGGAGAGGCAGGGAACCTCCCCAATGTCACACAACAGTAAATGGAAACACTGAGATTTACTTCAGGTATTCCAGCTCCAGAGTTATCAATGAATGAGGGGTTTTTTGTTGCTGTTTCTTGTTTTTGTTTTTGTTTTATAATTAGATGAACCTTGGGTGAGTTCATCATCAAAATAATTATGGTAAAAATAATATTCAGCATATGTCAGCAACTGTGATGAGCTCTTATAAGCATTATCCCAATTAAATCTCCCAACATAACTATGGAATAATTTCTAGTATTTACCTCATCTTCTCCCTAGTTTATTGGAATTAATTATCTTACACAATATTAAGCTGCTAATAAGCAGCAGAATGCATGTTTTTTTCAATTTTATACTTTAAATTCAAGCTTATAGTCACGAGTGTCAACTACTTCTTAAAACCTCCAAACCTTAGAAAAATATACTAATTAACATTTGCAGGAGTTTATACAAGATGGGGACACTAAAACATATTTAAATTGATTAATTGCTCCATGTAATTTTCCAGTATTTCTAGTTTTCTCGATAATTCAAGATGGCCTTTGCAATTATAGTCATGTCTAAACTTAAAGATTAATGAGTCAATGGAAAAAAATGAGAAGGGAGACAAAATAGAAATTTTGAAGTATTCTCAGCAGAAAGAACACATTGGAAAGGTTGACTTTTGAAGAAAAATTTTAGTGATATATTTCATGGGTTCTGGATAAAATGTTGATCCTGAAAATCAAACTCTAAAGTCATTGGTAAAAGTAAATTTTATGGAAACATGGTACCTTTAGATATAGTGAGCTGAGATATCTATGTAGATAAATATCTACATTTTTATCAATCTCCATTTTTGAAGGAAGAAAAAGTTTCCTATAGGACAGTGGCTTATATTTTTCTACTTTAAATAGCAGTCATTATTTTTATTTATATAGAGAAAAAAATGCCAAAATTTAAAATAATGAAATTATACATAGTTTCATACAAATAGTTAGGAATATACTGTCAATATCATCTTATCTAAGAATTATTTGCATATTACTGCTACTTGTGCTAGAATCAAAGGAACACTTTTATGACAAACACAGTGAAAATAATTTACTAGAAAATAACCTACTTTGAAATTATTTGGAGAGGAAAAGTTTATTAACAGGCTGGTGGTTTTATAGTCTTTTTGCATTTCTCAGGGTTCAGATAAAAAAATTAAAATACTTCAAGTAGGAAATCATTAAATAACAAGACTGTAGATTTAAGGCTGGCTTATGACTGTCAAAGATAGACTTTCCTAACTTTCAGGAAATCAAGAATTTGCAGGAAAATACCAATGATAAGCTCAGTTGTTTGCAAAACCAAATGGTTGTTTTTAATAAGAATTCTGTTAAGACAATGCATAAACCTCACCTCTAAAACCTTCTGAAGCCCCTGTCCCTACCTGCATGACATGATCATGGCTTGCACTTTTATATTCTAAATCTTAAGGAAGTGCTTCATTGACAAATATTTACATCTATACCCAGCACATGTTCCCAACATGGTGAATTTGCCTTTCTCACATGTTTCTTTCCGGAATTTTATATTTGTTAGAAGCTTCAGCTCATTTACTCTCAACAAATGATGTAATTATTCAAATGTTGCCACAGCCATATTTTTCTTTAATATTGCTGCTAGTGACATCTTGACATAACCATGAATTATTGTGCTGTGCTTCATGTACTCCAATATCAATAGGACATGCATGATTTATTTCAATAGAACAGCCATTACTTTAAATATCAGCTTGTTCCTGTGGTTTTCTTGTTCATTGATCATTGTGACATTAAATAGGTTAATAGTTTCTTTCAGCAGAGAATTCTCTGTATATCTTTGGATCATTTTTCAGAACCGCCGAACCAAAGAAAAATTATAAGTAATTCATATCTAAAAGTCTAACTGTGAGTAATGTGAAATCACTGTGATTATGCTAGTGGTATTATATAATATATCTTAACAGTAGCAGGACAGAGTGCAGCAAAAAAAGCAATGGAGTTTGAGTCACATCACTAATGAAACTAATATTTAATGACAATTTCTTTGGTTCCAAAAAATATGCTAGGCCATTTCACATAAATTATCTTACTTAACATTCACAAAATCATGGGAATTTGTAACAGTGTCACTCTTATTTTTAAATAAACCTCTCTCTCCTCTTACTCTTTCTCTCTCCATCGATCTTTCTTTTCCCCTCATCCTCTCTCCTTTCCTCCTACTTCACTTTCTCTTTTGCTTTTTCCTCTTACATGCATGTCTGTTTTGCTTCTATCTTATTATGAGCAGTAATATGCTAATAACCTCTTAATTTAAAACTATGTCTGTTACATCCATTATTTAACTAAAGATCATTTTAATATTGTAATCAGCTGTTATACATATTACATTTAAATAAATATGTAGTCTTTTTTCTTACATTCTTAGAGATACTATAGATGCAGTCATTCTTCTCAACTCTCCCAGAGATAACATCTTACAGTTAAAACCTAATAAACATAGTTAGATAATGAGACAGGCATCATTCTTATCTAACAATTTTGATGCTTTAAGAATTCCCATCACATTAAGGTGTAATACAGTATGTTAATTCTCATTAATTACAAAATATTTTAAATGTACAACCTATTATTTAGAGAACATATGCGTTGAAATTTTAAATGGCTTTCTTGCAATGTAAGTTTCTATCAATTTTTCATTAATTACCAAATAATTACTTTTTTACATTTATATTCTTTATTGATAGAAAGTTGTAAATAAATTGTTTAATTCTCCTTGTGACTAGTTACTCATTTCAGTATAAAACATCATTATAATTTCTAAATTTTTGCAGAGGAAATATTTCAAGAATGTTTTTATCCAAAAGGCGATATGAGAAAAGACAGGATCTTAAGTGCATGATTTTTCAAACAAGAAACAAAAATCTGTGATAAGTCTCTTGCCTAGTAAAGCATAAAATGCTAAGATGTGGTTGCAGGTTTATGTGGGAATAGGGACAAGTAAGAATAAGGATTATCAATTACAAACCATTAAATGTGAAATAAAAAAAAATATATGAGCTAATACATTGCATGATTCTGTCAGATGAGATAATGTACTGAAAATATTACCATAGACGAGTCCTGTTCCATGACAAAATATTCACCAAATAGCAGTTTAAATGTAAAAAAAAAAGAGAGAGAAAATGCTGTGAAATGTTCATGAAGCTAAATGTATTAAAATGAAATGATTATTCTTTAATATGACTTTTGATTATTCGATTATTCTTTAATATGAGTTTAATATGAGCATTTTCGAAAGACAAATTTAGGGTGACAGAACATGGTTATTGTTGGTATGCAAGCAAGAATGAATACTTTTTAATATCTTATTGGCCACTCTCAATTTTTGAAATATTAAAAATAATGTCTGACTGAAATTTATATTACATGATTCTAGGATGTTCATCTCATATATTTCTTTACTAATCTTAATTAGTTTTCCCAGTAGGGAAATATCTTTGCTAACCACTGCAATTCTTTTGAAAATTGTCCATTCATGTCCTTAGCTCATTTTTTGAGTTACAAACAAACAAACAAAAATATAGTACACAGACAACAAAGTGCATGATGATTGCAAGGGTACCTCACATTTCAATACTAACATTGAATGTAAATGGCCTAAATGATCTACTTAAAATATACAAAACTGCAAAATGAATAAGAACTCATACCACCTATCTACTGCCTTTGAGAGACTCAGCTAACACATAAGGACTCACATAAAATAAAGTGGTGGAAAATGGCATTTCATGCAAATGGACACCAAAAGCAAACAGGGGTAGCTGTTCTTGGACAAAACCAACTTTAATGCAACAGCAGTTAAAAGAGATAAAGAGAGACATTATATAAAGACAAAAGACTTGTCCAACAGGAAAATATCATAATCCTGATCATATATGCACCTAACACTCGAGCTCCCAAATTTATAAAACACTTACTAATTGATTTAAGAAATGAGACAGACAGCAACACTGTAATGGTGGGGGACTTCAATACTCCACTGACACTACTAGACAGGTCATCAAGACAGAAACTCAACAAAGAAGCAATGGAGTTAAACTATACCTTGGAACAAGTGGACTTAACATGTATATACAGAACATTTCATCCAACAACCACAGAATACACATTCTATTAAACAGTGCATGAAACTTTCTCCAACATAGACCATATGATAGTCCATAAAACAAGCCTCAATAAATTTATGAAAATTGAAATTATATCAAGGACTCTCTCAGACCACAGTGGAGTAAAACTGGAAATCAGCTCCAAAAAGAATTCTCAAAGCCATGCAAGTACATGGAAATTAAATAACCTGCTTCTGAATGAGAATTGGTTCAAAAGCGTAATCAAGATGAAAGTTTAAAAATTATTCAAACTGAATAACAATGATAATACAACCTATCAAACCTCTGAAATACAGCAAAGGTGTTGCTAAGAGGAAAGTTCATAGCCCTAAATGCCTACATCATAAAGTGTCACAACTCAAGAAACTAAAGAAACAAGAACAAACCAAACCCAAAGCCAGCAGAAGAAAGAGCAGAGCAGAGCTAAATGAAATAGAAATAAACCGAAAAAAAAAAATACAAATGATAAATGAAACAATAAGCTGGTCCTTCAAAAGATAAATAAAATTGATAGACCATTCAGAACATTAACCAAGAAAAGGGAGAGAAAATCCAAATAACCTCACTAAGAAACGAAACAGGAGATATAACAGCTGACACAACTGAAATACAAAAGATCATTCAAGGCTCCTATGAACACCTCTTCACACATAAACTAGAAAGCTTAGAAGAGATGGATAAATTCCTGGAAAAATACAACCCTCCTAGTTCAAATTAGGCAGAATTAGATACCCTAAACAGACCAATAACAAGCAGCAAGATTGAAATGGTAATTCAAAAATTATCAATGAAAAAAGTTCACGACAAGACAGATTCACAGCAGAATTGGATCAGACATTCAAAGAAGAATCGGTACTAATCCTTTTGACACTATTCCACAAGAAGGAATCCTACATAATTCATTCTGTCAAGCCAGCATCATCCTAATACCAAAACCGGGAAAGGACATAACCAAAAAATAAAACTACAGACCGATACCCTTGATGAACATAGGTGCTAACATCCTCAACAAAATATTAGTTAACTGAATCCAACAGCAAATCAAAAAGATAATCCACCATGATTAAGTGGGTTTCATACCAGAGATGCAGGGATGGTTTAACATACGCAAGTCAGTAAATGTGATATACCACATAAACAGAATTATAAACAAAAATCACACAATCATCTCAACAGATGCAGAAAAAAAAAAAACTTTGACATCTTGAAGCATAGTATCCAAAGGAGAAAAAGAGATGTTTAATAAATATGCACATAAATATAAAATTATAAAATGAAGCCTTATAATTTACTTAATTGGATTCATAACTGAGTTTGTTTTTAAATCGATTATACAACGTATTATAAGAAGAAATAAAACAAGTTACCACAAATCCTCATAATGATAAAACTATCATGTGAAAATAACTTAAAAAAATACATTTTCTTCTCCCATTGATTAAAATAAAAAACAAACCTCCCATTACACAAATATGCCATTACATACTGATTATTTAAACATAAGTATAGAAACTTAGCTTTTGCTAAAAGTAAACAATTCTTCACAATGTTCTTCCCTATTAATTTGAATAACTTAATGATAAAAGTATTCTAAATATTGCTTAAAATCTTAGATTATTTAATACAACTGAGTGAATACAAATTTGAAATTGTATACAAAATAATTTTTAAGTTAATATGTTCATTGATAGTTCAAATATTTAATGTTTCTATGTTAGTAATGTCTCAAAGACAATGAAATGCCAAACAGGGTGTTTACTTGATAATAGGAGGCAGTAATGTAGTTGGAGTCTTAGACCTGACTGTTTGTGAAATTGATCAAGTTGCCTAATTCTTCTTGGTCTCTTGTGTCTTCTAATGTAAGGGTGTAATTTCATATTATACTGTATATAATATGTTATACTATATTATCTCTTCATAGAGGGATTTTTAGTTATAATTACATAAATATTGTATTAATAGGTTCTGAATGGACTCATTTTATACAGTATGAACAGCAGTTTTAGTAACTTAGAGTAATCACTAGGTTTCACAGGACTTTCATATTCACTTATAGAATAATTAATATTTATTTATATGCTAAAAAATGTTTAGTCCAAAACCTAGAAAAAAATTGTGTATCAGTTGTTCATTCCTACTCCAATAAATTGCCACAAACTTAATGGTTTAAATAACACAAACTTGTTAGCTTGCAGCCTGGAAGACTGAAGTCCAAAATGAGTTTTAACTGGGCCAAAATCAAGGTGTTGTCTGGACTGCATTCCTTCTGGACATTCTAGGACAGGATCTGTTTTATTTGTTGTTGTGGTTGTTGTTGTTTTTAACATGACTTTAATCCTTTTTAAAAACTATTATGTAAAATGATTATGTCTCTAACAATCAATTTCATTTTGTTTTAGGTTAACAGGATTCCATCTGCCACCGCCAGTGACAAGTACCAAATCTGTGTTCTCACTACGTTTGACCAGTGATTTTGCAGTTAGCGCTCATGGGTTTAAAGTGTATTATGAAGGTAAGTGATGGTAATGGAAAATGAACCACTGCCCTTAATGTAATCAAACAAAATATTTCAAGTAGGAAAGAAGAAACAACATCAAGAGAAATACAATGAATCATGTTATCTCAAATCTTCTCCTGAAGTTTATCTTATTAATCATTATTGTACAATAAAATACTATAGTTAGTGGGCTTTAATATTTCATATCACTATGTGTCAAAATAGGAATATCTTTCTATTACTACAGGATTAGGAATTAACAAAAGGAAATTAAATGTGAGAGTAATAGGACACTAGACCTGATTTGTGTGTCAGGCATCATAGATTCTACTCGAAAGTCCCTTGTGCTGTGCCTCTCTACCAGAAAATAAAATTATAATCTGTTGTATCTGAGAGTTAGATACAAGAGAAAAAGTTCAGAAAGGGACAAGAGTTGGCATCTCATCTACTCCTGAAACAGCCATTCCAGGAATAAGAGCAACAATCCCTTAAACCAGGAAAAGGACAACAAAACATTTCTTAAAACTGAAGTTTGTGTTTTTCTTTTTCCTAGAAGTTCGATACACACTTATTTGACATCAAAACCTGATGCCAAATGATTAGAGGACATTTATGATCTTTATTTATCACACTTAGTGTGGATACACGTATATATCATTAGGAAAATATTGTTTGATAATGGGATGTTGCCCAGGCTCTACTCAGAGTGTTTAAGGGCACAGAATCTACATATTTTGCTTTTTAAAAAATGTGGTGGCAAAAATAATTGTGATGGCAAAATAATTTGTTCTTGAAGGTTTCAGATAGAAATCATGGACTTATCATTTCTTACCTATATGATTTGACAATAAAATTTCCATCTAGTTTAGGAAAGAGTCCTTTTCTTATCCATAGGGATAGCATGTCAGATTTCTATTCATCTACCCAAAACCATATTCCAGAATTTGTCACATCAGATATAACATTATAATAAGGAGATACCTAAATACCATAGCAAAGACAACTGATTTCTAAACCATATAGTAATTCAAAATACATGATGTTTAAGGAGAATGCTAGGAAACAATCACATGTTAAATAGAAGTGTTTCAGTATAAATGTTAACATTTTGCATGTATGGGAATGTTTTAAAGTAAACACAAATTCTAGTACTATATTTCTCACTAGAAAAAATATCCTCTGGCAAACAATTTAGTAAAAATACTTTCTCTGTTTTATATCCTAAATAATGTCAAATAGCAGCAATTTTGAACATTATTTTCTCCCTAATACATTGCTGAACTGTCTTTTGTCTAGCAAGGGAGAATAAATTCCAAGACTTAATTTCCTCCATTGTGATAGAAATAATCATTATTTTTCTAAAAAGCTCTCACAATAATTGAAAATTTTTTTATCTTGGCAACTTAATTCATAATTTAAAACACTATAACCACACAGGTTTAATTTTAAGGTGTAATTTTGGCAACACTGAAGAACAACTTAGGAATGCAATTATTTTCTACTAAGGGCTCTTAATAAAAAACTTGTATTCTGTTCATCAAAATATAAAGATATTTTAAGACGAGTTTATTCTTTCAGGAAGTACTAAGTATATTGAAAATGTACTTGTGAATTATGAGGTTGGCATGTTTTTTGGTTTGGCTGTCAGGTTTCATAAATTTATACTCAAAAACATTTTCATAGCTTCCAATTGTTTCTACATATACCACATTAAATGTCTGTCCATCTTTTTTACTTAAGGAAAAGTAGATTCATATATTTTTGATGTTTAAATGTATGTTTGGCATGTGCTGACTTAAAATATAGAATACTTGACATTCAGATAGTACTGAAGGATTGGTCATCATGCTGCAGAGTTTTCAGGTATTGATTCATAGTATCTTGTAAGATGCATATTAGTTTTCAAGTTAAGATCTTAAAAGCATAAAAAATATTTTATCTCAGTTTTATAAGTGAAAAGTCCGGGTGGTCTTTGCTGGTTTCTTTGCTCAGAGTCTCACAAGGCTAAAATAAAAATTTCAGTGGGCTGGGTTTGTATCCAAAGATTTTGGAAAAAATCTACTTCCTAGCTTATTCTGGTTGTTAGCAAGATCCAGTTTCTCAAGGTTGTAGGAACACGATCCCTGTTTCGTTCTGGTTGTCAGTTAAGGGCTGCCCAAGGCTCCAAAGGGTTTCTCTCCTCTCCGTGTAGAGGCCTCATACCTTAGAGATGGCAACTGGTAAAAAGAATACTCCTTACCTTGGGACTCTCTCATTTCCCCTATGATGCATCTGTGTGCTACTTTCTCCCTCCACACATCTCATATTACAGGTGAAGAAATTTCTCAGCTTTTAAAGTCCGTGTGATTGGTTCGGCCCATCTGGATAGTGGTTGATAATCTCCCCATCATAAAATTATTAACCTTAATCATATCTTCAAAGTCCTTTTGGCCAAGTAGCAAGACATGTGCACAAGTTCCAGAGAATATTTTGGGGGAGGTACAGTGGCATTATTTGGCCTACCATTCCATGCATAAGTCTATGTAACATGTTCCAGAGGGAGTAGCTGCTAGCATTTCTATATTTAACTGTAGCCAATGTTACTGGTAGGACCAACTGGCATATTTTGAAGCTCAGAAATCTTATCTTGGAATTGCAAAAGCTGTCTCCTAATACCCTTCATTTGGATCCAGTTTTTTGTTCTGCAATTACCTCAGACTACAACTCTGGTCCTGTGCATATACAGTAAAATAGATCTACTACCTGGACAACTTCTTAAGTTTTATCCCTGTATTTTAAATTTTAATTCAATTTTAATATTTTTGAGATAGGAGTCTCACTATGTTGCTATGGCTTGTTCCTAATCCCTGGCTACTAGTGATTTTCCTGTCTCTGTCTCTCAAAGCACTGGGGTTACAAGCATGAGCCACTGCTCCTGGCCTCTTACCTGTATTTTAAAAAATACTTTTCAAGATAGTCGTAATGTCTGAGAATCATTTCTTTTTATTCATCCTCCTCTATACAATCATTTACTATTTTTGAAAAAAAAAATCCTAAGACTTTGTCCTTGTGTATTAGTATTTATGAGATCTGTATTTATTACTACTATAATGTTATTCATTGATCTGTGTTTCTCAAACTGTCAACACCGAACCGTATGTATCAGCTTTATCTGGAGATTGTAATAAAATCTAGAATTCTTGACTCCACTTACACATCCTGAGTCAGAATATGCCGTGGGGCTCTAGAATATGCATTGTAATAAGAGACCCACTGATTTTTATGTCTACTGAAATTGTAAATTCTATCTTTCTCTGCCTGGGAAGAGTACTAAACCAGACCAAACAAATCTGGTATACAAATAAAGACTAAGAAAGATATATGTTGAATTGGTATATTGCCTAGAAACTTACTCTGGAGACGATATTTAATGTATCTGAACATCATTGTCTTCATCTGCAAAATTGAGGCAATAATTCTCCCTACTTCGTAGAGTTGTGAGGAAGAAAATAACATATGGAGAGTGCCTAGAGTAGGATCTAACATATAATAAACACTCTATACATATTAATTACGATATTGATAACATGATGATGGTGATTAAAAGAGCAATTTACGCATAAGCATTTCAATTGTGTGGAGATATACAATATATTTACACAAACTTCTATAATAGAGTTAATATGCTTTTTTGAAAAGGCTATTCATTTTTATGGTCTGTTGTTTTAGCAACAGCTATTGAAGTAATCCCCCTTTCTCTCTCTCTCTCTTTCTTTCCTTCCTTCTTTCCTTCCTTCCTTCCTTCCTTCCTTCCTTCCTTTCTCTTTCTTTCTCTCTTTCTTTCTTTCTTTCTTTCTTTCTTTCTTTCTTTCTTTCTTTCTTTCTCTCTTTCTTTCTTTCTCTCTCTCTCTCTCTCTCTCTCTCTCTGTGTGTTTGTGTGTGTCTATGTGTAACTGAATGAGATTAATGACTTAATGTTATAAATATATATTTTTAAAAATTATTATGTGAGTAAAGGTCCTGTTGATCATGTTTATTAGAAGTTTATCTTTGAGAGCATCAAATTACTTCAGTTTCTGTTTTCTGTTTTTTAGATTTAGGAGTTGTTTTCAACTACTAAGCTTTAAAAATCTAAGTGGCAGTATCATGAAATTTAATGGAGAGCTTACAATTTAGAATCAAGTCAATTATACATCTGGCAAAACAGTTGGATTTTAGCAAGAAAAGATTATGTTATAAAATTCCATTTATTAAACTGTTTGCTAGCAATAAATTTAGGTTAGAGTCATAAAAATGCTAATTGATCTTCATGGTTAAATACTTCTAAGAATAAATGATAGATGCTATATTTCAAAAAACATTTTGAAAAATTTCCTGGTTTGAATACCAGGAAATTTCATACCTGCAAATACCTTGTCCTATGTCTTTTGGTCAAATTTAAATCTTTTGTCTTTAAAGGCCCGTAAAGTCAACCTACTTAGTCATGGAAACACCCTAATCCTCAAGTTTCTTTCTAGGTAAATCATGAGCGTCTCTCTACTTTCTAAGCAGTTGTAAAGGTTCAAAATGCTAATCTAGAGAATGACATAAATCAGTCTAATATTTAAATATAATCTTCAGAATAAAGAAACAAACTATTATAATGAATATACAGATTTGGCTGGATATACAAAATAGTTTATTAATTTTCTAGTTGTCTTACATATATTATATTATCCAGGAAGATATAAATTGCTTTTAGAGTATTCACAAGAAAGTTTCAACAGTATTGACAATACTATAAATGCTTTTAGACATTAAACAGTAACATTTTATCAACACCCATTTTAGCTTTGTGTAGCATACACAACTTTTACAACTACCTATCTCTACAGCTTTGTTTCTAGCCAGGGTTTGCTTCAATTTATAAAACAGTTGAATTAACGCTATTAGAGCATATCACAGTTTTATTAATACATATGCTAACTATTTGAATTACCCAATCATAACCCAGTCTATTTATTTTTCTGCTTAGAATACCCTTCACACGCTTCCTTTATTGGCTAAAGTACAATCAAATATTTCAATAGCAATAATAAGCAATCTCAACCATTTTAATTTGGTGGTTTTAAATTATACTGTGCTAGATTAAATTTTTGACATGAAAAAATAATAGCATCAAATTCCATTTTCTCAGTACTTGAAATAATAATTACCAGCTTTAACACTGATTTTTAGTTATTAACCTGGTCTCACAAAGAACAAGTTAATTTATCAAATGCATTTAATATAAAAAAATTATAATTTCTTACACAGTATCAGGTTGATTTTATCTAGAATATTATTCAGATTTTATATATTATTTTAATCATATATGTTCAAGTTAACTTTAATACTAACAAGTGTGAGAAATTGCTATCAAAATGCTGATTAATAGAACACCAGAAAAAAGAAGGGTCCAAAAGTATGTTTTGCATTTGGTCATAGGTTGAGAGGGAGTACAGTTTTAGTTGTTGCAAAGTCATGGTAACAGGCTAAATAAATGGGAAATAGATGATGTAAAATTTAAAGGAATGCAAGAAGCTGAGCAATACTGGTTAGTAATACATTTTGAAAGATATGAGGTTTTCTTTTGTCAGGAAATGTGAATTGACATCAAAGCACTAGTTGTGGGACTTTAGAAATATTCAGAAAAGTAAATGTTGATTATTGTTCTTTTTATTTTATGATTACAGTAATGAAAATATTTCTAAGTATGTAGTAAAAATAACCCTTCTTCTAAATAGTTATCTTTATATTCATTTACATTTATGGTTATTTCTTTGACTACCTGTCATCTTTGAAGGCAGTTATCAATATATTTTGGTTCTTTCACTGTGCTTTCAGTTGAAAACATTATTTCACATGTTACAATCTCTGACAGTGTGCTCTTTTGGTCATAACTACCAAGCACAAGTCTTCACTCACTATGCTTTATACAATATTACATTGTGCCTTTCCATGTAGACAGGCGATAACAAATATTAAACATTTATTTAAATATTCCTATGAAATTAAGCACTTAACTTCATAGGAAAATGTTTCTATGAATATTTAAAATTAAGTGCTTAATTAAATTTAATTTAAATTTAATTAAATGAATAAAATTAAGTGCTTAATTTCATAGGAATATTTAAATAAATGTTTTCAAAAAATGATCACACTCATCTATATTGGTTTAATATTGCTGCATAACAAATGACCACAATTTAGAGGATTAACACGGCAGAAGTTTATAATCTCATAGTATTGTAGGTTAGAGGTCTGAACTTCAGTCAGCTTGGTCCTTAGCTCAGGTCTTAAAAGGCTTCAATCCAGGCATTGATAGCTTTGTCATTCACGTCTAAGGCCCAATGTCCTCTTTCAACCACACTGATTGCTGATAGAATTTATTTTTTTTACAATTGTAAGATTATAAGATGGCCAAATTTTAATATGTTTGTGTTCTAAATATGTCTTTCTTCTTTGTGAGACATATATGGTAATAGAAGAATCATAAAAATGCTAACAGAGTGTCAAAAGGCATAAACTTCAATGCTGGCTTTATCGTTCAAATACCGTAAGTTCTTTATAATGTAAAGTAGGAAATATAATAATGATTCTATAAGGTTGTTTTAAGGATAAGGGGAGCAAATGATATAACATCCACCGAACAATACTTGATATGTAAGTAGCATCTCATATACGTTAGCTAGTATCTTTTCTGTTCTACCATACATTTTAAATATAATGAATATACCTATGTATATTATAATGTTTGGACATGTTTTTCAATCTCCATTTTATCAAAAGGAACAATATTCCAGTATTTGTTTTATATTTTTTAGAGGGTTGTTGAAATTAGAACATGTATTTAGACTGAAGAATTTAAAAAGTAGCACCCTTAACTGGGGCTTCCCAGAAATCAGTGTTGCCAATGAGGGAAATCATTTTCCACTTGAACCAAGGAAGAAGTGACACTTATCACATGTGTACACACACACACACAGTCCTCTTCCAGTTGCAAAATTAAATGCTCACAGAAGCTAAGGGAAGTAATTCACTGAAAACTTGCAACTTTGAGATAACAGGTCAATGCTAGAGAGAGATCAAGTGATTTAAAAAGAGGGCACAATGGAAGAATGACAAGGCTTACATAGAAATTAATCAAAAAATACTTGCTAATTAGAGTCCCTTAAGTAACCACACAAACAAAAATTCGTAAGAACTTTATTGATAATTATGAGGTCCCTAAAGCAAACAAACATTCTGTACAGACATTGTGGCTATAAGATTTGATACCTAGAACCAAAAGTAACACTTAGTTATAAACTATAACAGATTATTATTTTGGTAAGCTTAATTAAATATCATGTTTTCTTCCATACTGACAAAGAAATAGACACTATGGATCAATTTGCATATATTTCATAGCTTTGTCAAGAACTTGACCTATTTGTATATACTTCATTTGTTAAAAACTGTAAAAATTCAGAGATTTTCATTCTACTATAAAGACACATGTACACATATATTGCTGCACTACTTACAAAGCAAAGACTTGGAATCAACCTAAATGCCCACCAATGATAGACTGGATAAAGAAAAATGTGGCACATATACACCATGGAATACTATGCAGCCACAAAAAATAATTAATTCATGTCCTATGCAGGGACATGGATGAAGAAGGAAGCCATCATTCTCAGCAAACTAACACTAACAGAAAACCAAATACTACATGTTTTCACTTATAAATTGGAGTTAAACAATGAGAACACATTGACACAGGGAGAGGAACATCTCACACTGGGGCTTGTTGAGGGGTTGGAGGCAAGGGGAGGGAGACATTAGGACAAATACATAATGCATGCAGGGCTTAAAACATAGATGACAAGTTGATAGGTGCAGCAAATTACCATGGCATATGTATACCTATGCAAAAAACCTTCTGCACATGTATCCCAAACTTAAAGTAAAATTTTAAAAAGGCAAAGAAAAGATTTAGAGATTTTATCTTTCTTGAGAGTTAATAAGCGAATCTGCCACATTTTAATGGCAGAATACACACGTGTAGTTTCAAAAGCAGAATATACAAAACTGAGTCAAGGATAAAATACTTTTTAATATACATCAATAGAAATAGCCAGAGTATCAAACCTGTTTCGGTTCCCAGAGTTTCAATTTACACAAAGCAATCAGTAAAGAGCTGTTGATATCCCCACACATCGTGACTTTTTACAGGAGACGAACTCCAAGAACTGGAGTTTGTTATATTTATGAAGGTTTGATCATGAGCAACTGAACACACAGTGTTGCCATTTATTGAGAAAAACATGGGGATGAGACAACTTGGAATTCAGGAATGGTACTAGATTGGAAAACAAGGTAGGTAGTTATAGTAAGTTGACTGCAAAACATGCCACCGTTTCTTCATTCCACCCTGCCTGCATTAGTCCATTCTCATGCTGCTATAAGAACATGACCAAGACTGGGTAATTTTTATAAAGGAAAGAGGTTTAATTGACTCATAGTTCTACAGGGATGGAGAGGCCTCTGGAAACTTAAAATCGTGGTGGAAGGGGAAGTAAATGTGTCCTTCACTATGCAGCGAAGAAAGAATAAGGACTGAACAAAGGGGAAAATCCCTTATAAAAACATCGGATCTGGTGAGAACTTACTATCATGAGAATAGCATAGGAGAAACCACCCTCATAATTCGATTACCTCCCACTGGATCCTTACCACCACACTTGGGGATTATGGAAACTACAATTCAAGATAAGATTTGGGTGGGGACACATTCAAACCATATCACTGCTCGTACAAAGCCCTTGACTGTAATCATTAACACTTAATATTTCTCACATTATTCTTCCTCTCTTCGGACTTTAAAACATTCTATATTTGTTATCACTCCTTCAAGCATTTTCATGGCTTTCCCTCCCAGGATGCCCCATTTTTCATTGATTTTATCCTAATATATCTTTATTCTTTAAATTCCCTGTGTAAGTACTCCACCTTTTTACTTCTAGATATTAGAACGTCATAGTGCTCAGTTTCAGCTCTCATCTCTACCTACACTGATGTTCTACATGAGGCAATCTACACCAGTGTCTAAAATAAGTAAAGATACTCTGAGTACATCTTTCATTTAGCTATCTCCAGGGACATAGAAAATCTCAGAATCATTCAAAATAAGTTCTTATTGTTCAAGCTTCTGAAGGGATTGCCTCTATTATTCTGATGATCTTGGTTGGATTCACTTATTTTTCTGCCTGTGGGCTAATCCACTTGGCCTCTTATAGGACAATGTCTCATCTAATAGCACAACTATTTTAAGCATGTTCTCATGCCTATAGCAGAAGTGCAAGCATGGGAAAATGAAAACGCACACTTTATCAAGTTTTGATTGATTCCTACTAAAATCTCATTGGCTCAAGCAAGTCACAAACAAAAGAAGGATGAGATCACAAGAGCATGACAAAGTTACATGGCCAAAGGCATGTATAAGGACAGGATGGAATGAAGAAACTGGCACTTTTTGCAATCAACTTGCTATAACTACCTACCTTATTTTCAAATTTGAGTTCCGAATAGTCTCATTTCCATGTCTTTCTCAGTAAATGGCAGCATCATGTGTTCAATTGTTCATATTAAAAAACATTGGGATCCTCTTTTGTTCTAACAACTTACATCCAATTCATCAGAAAGTAATACATTAAAATATGTTTTTAATCTTACTGCTTCTTTACCACTAACACTCTACTTCTAGCTACTATCATCTCATTCCTGGACCAAACTAGACTACTACACTAGACTTCTAACAAGTTTCCTAGCTTTGTCTCTTGCCTTTTTACTCCTGAATATTCTATAATAATAGTCATCTCTTAACTCTTCCATACTCAAAACCATTCTATGCCTCTGCTCCTTAAAGTCTTTGAGACATATGCTTATTTAAATATTTACTCTTCCATCTCCAGGATGGGACACTTTTTTTTCCCAGTCCAAAATGGGTAGAGCAATAATATATGTGTTTCAGCCAGCAGAAGAGATGAAGGAAAGAAGGATAGGACATATACTTTGCTAAGAAAGATTCCTAGAAGCTGTGTTATGACACTTCTACTTTTATCCAGTTGGCCAGATTAAAGCCATCTGAAACTTGGTTACACTGGGGGCTGGGGAATGTAGTCTTTATTTTGAATGTTAATACGTCCTGCCAAACAATCTATTGCTATGAATGAAAGGGATAGAGAGTAATAGAAAGCAACTGGCAGTCTCTGCCACAGTGTCAGAAAAAGAAACAGCAAATATTCTTGCTAACTATAATTACATAAAGATAAAAATACTCTGGTTCTACTAGTAAAAATGGTATGGAATACAATCCTGTCTACCTATTAATGCATTCCAAAACATTTAGTAAGCACCTACCATGTTTTTACCATTATGTTTTGTATAAGAAAATCTGTAATAGTTGATTTGGTAGAGAAAAAATAAAAGCAACTAATATTCTAACAACTTTCTAGAGGAATTCATAACATTTTTAATTTTGACCTAAAACAATTGTGTAATGACTTACAGATAATAGTGTAAGAGACAACTCAGATGTGGCCAAGAGAACAAGGAGTTGACCTTTTTCCTAGCTGCATTCAGTCTTCATATTGGTACCTTGAAATCAAGTATGTTGGCAGTACTTAGTTTAGAGAAATCAGTAAATTTTAAACAACAGATTTTTTTTATCAGTGTGTTATTTTTTCAAATTCCAGTATGTTTATAAAGACCCGTGTTTCACTAAACAGTGTATTTCTTGAAATTGAGTGACTTTATGTTTCTCCACTTAATAGAGTGTTAGATGCTTTAATTTGCCACAGTGGAATAGCTGGATGTTTAGCTGACTCACTGCAGAAAGATATTATCTAATTCCCTGATGCTGAGCATGAAAATAGTTAGACAGCTCTCGTCTGTAATCCCAGCACTTTGGGAGGCCAAGGCGGGCAGATCACGAGGTCAAGAGATTGAGACCATCCTGGCCAACATGGTGAAACCCCGTCTCTACTAAAAATACAAAAAAAAAAAAAGCTGGGAGTTTTGGCGTGCACCTGTAGTCCCAGCTACTCGGGATGCTGGGGCAGGAGAATTGCTTGAACCCAGGAGGTGGAGGTTGCAGTGAGCCGAGGTCGCGCCACTGCACCCTAGCCTGGCGCCTGGTGACAGAGTGAGACTCTGTCTCAAAAGAAAAGAAAATAGTTAGACACTGTACATACATCAATGTTCTGTAAATATTTCAAATTTCTCCTTTCAGAAAGTGTGTTTACTCCTTTACTATAAAGGGTATTACAAAAGACACTAATCAACACCAGATGAATAGATGGATTAGGCAAGAGAAGAGGGAAAGGGCACAGAATCTTTCCATAGCTTCTCTGGGTTTGCCACTCTCCAGGAAATTTCATGTGTTCAGTTATACAGAAGCTCCAGCAGTTTTGTTTTTATTTTTTTCTTTCCCAGAGAGCCAGTTGTGAAACAATTACTAACACATTGGAAAATGTACAACAGACAGCAAGAAAGTTATAGACACTCAGGTCAGACTGAGGATACTGAAAATAATTTTGTGTTCTAAATAGTCATGTTGATTTGGATGTCTGCAGGTCTAGATTGGTAAATAATATGGAAAGGCATAATATCTAATTGTAGAGGAACAGGTCATGTCAGGCACAGAGAAAATTGAAGAGTTGGAATGTTATATCTGTAAGAAAAGTCTTGTAACTACATGTCAGAATCAGATACAGTAGTGGCACATAAACTGGCACAGCAAGGACATAAGTTTCAGTTCTCAACAGGAGCTAAGTGTAGTGGAGGGATGCTATAGCCGGAAGAAAATTTGACAGAGTTGAGGAAAAAAGAAGAGTTTTAAAAATAAAAAGTTTCCTTTTGAGCTAACTTTGTCCTGATGTCCCCAGCCAACACCTGTGGATAGGGACACTGAACTATCATGGCTATCCTTCCCGGACCAATTTCATTTCTGGTTTGGGAAATCTTGGGTGAAACCTTGTATCTATGTACTAATTTAGCTCATATCTGAGTTCTGTGCTTTTCTTTTAATTTTATACTTATATTATTGATCTGTGCTCTGGTTTTGAGAATTGAGTTCCTGTTCTACTGGGTGGGAAAGTTCCATCCTATGCCTAGTCTTATTTCTTTAAGCAGATCACTTGTATTTTTATGCCCTTATTCTTAAATAATGCCTTTTCTAGTGTTTATTTATCTCTCTGCATTGATTCTTTACAATCAGGGCTTCCATAATCTCTTGATGTGATCTAGAGATCTAGTGTCAAATTCAGATTTTGGGAATTCTTAGTTTGGTCCACTCACTACTCTTCATGTAACCATCTGCAGTATATCTCCATGTGGTGTTTATGGTATTAAAGTAAGGAGCTTAATATTTTGGCAAAATGTGGATTTTTAAAGGAAATAATTTTCCATCAAAATCTTCTCCAAAGTTTTTTCATTTCATATAAAAAATAAAATTGATTAGTTATAATAGAGAAGTTCATATAGAGAAAGCCAAAAAACTTAGAAAAATGAAAAGGGTTGTTTTTCTCACTTTGCTCTATTGAGTTTGAGTTACTTGCAGAGTATCTTATCTGTATCAGAGAGCTATCTGAAAGTTTTCTAAATGGAGAAGATTGAAGAAAAAGTTAAAAAAATACACAAAATTTGAAAGAATTAGGGAAGACTAAATTGACATTAGTGTAATATTTTTTCCTCATTGAATTACAACTTCACATTCACCTAAAAAACTGGACAATTTTTAAGCCTCTGTGGATCATCGTTTGTTATAGGTGATAGACAGTATGGTCTCTTAGGAATGACAATAGCTATGAAAACCAGTGTTCCATACATTGGTTTATAGTTTATGAGTATTGATTCCAGCAAGGAGAAATTGGAGATTATTGATTTTGACATGTGGAGGGAAAGAAGGGAAGATCACTAACAGATAAAAGATTCATAAAGATTAGAAGAGTTGCTGAAAATCAGGAATATTCTTTAGAAAGTTGATTACCGTTTCTAAAGAAATTTTTCTCTCAAGTTTAATAGCAGCATTATAAAAACTATAAACAAAAGTAAATTATACTTACGATATCTGTGAAAATTTTAACTGTAACATTTGAACAAAATAGGTGCTGATTAGACATCAAATTTCTCTGAAGAAGTATTTGCCCAGACTGTATCCAAAATAATTTATGTACAGACTTTTAAAATTCATGTGAACTCTAAAAAGAGAGTATATGATTTATCATTTAATTTTTATATAAAAACATAAAAACTCTATCAGGTGAATGAGAAAAATTGTTAGATCATGGAGAACTAAGGTCACTAAAGCTTAGATATTTCACCTTTTAATTTCCTGACAGGTCTCTGGCTCAAGGGTCAAAACCTTACATGTAATGTTAGTGTGTCTAAATTAATGCTCCCAATACATCCTACCAATTTCTATAAGGGAAGTATATTTGGATACCAGATTAAAGTTATTTAAACTAGTTTTTAGATAATGAGTTTTTTAACTTATGGCAAGACAATAGAAATCCCAAAGTAAATCCAGATTTAAAGATTTCTTTTACTTTTAGTGATTACAAGGAAGAAATTTTTTAATGTATTAATAAGGAAGGCGATGTTAACTTGAATAGTATATCCACATGTTTTCTTTAAAAAAGAATAAATGAAAGTTAAGGAGAAAAATCTCTATGCTTATTATTCTACTTGGACTTCAGAATTCCAGTTGTGTAATCAGTATGATATTTAGGTCACACTCTGCGGTAGAGGCCTAGAACATTAATTTCATTTGAATCCACTCTTAAATTTACTTTCATGTATGAAATTCTTTGTGCTTCCTACTGTTCCTCTCTGTCTTTCTATTATCATGAATGAGACATTAATAATCAATAAGCTAGTGACTCCAGTTATTAAAAAAAAAGATGAATTATCCATATATGGGCTTATAAATATGCCAAGCTTCATAAAATGAGAGGCATGCCTAATTCATTATTGATTTTTATTCACATTTTGCACATAGGGGTTACTGAATAAATTGTAAGGAATAAAGCATGTAAAAGCTCTGTATTTACTCTTCATGTACTTGTTTTTAAAGTTTTTCTTTTTTTCTTTTTTAGCTTAATTTCTACCTAGTAACCCTCCTGCAAGACAATTTTCGCACCCACTTAAACTTCCATAATTTACATTTTATTAATTTTTTGAATGCTCAATTCTGATCATAAATATGGCTGTCTTCCCCGTTGGCTAGAAACCAGTCTCTTAATTTCTGCTGTGAGGCTGTGAGCAACAGTCACTCTTCTATTGCTTTTTAACCCCAGTAAACAAGCCCATTAAATTCTATAATATTTGAGAGATCCATTTTAACATTATTATGTTCCTCATCTACCAAATCAAATCATGTCTAACTCCTAACAAGCTTTTGAATATATACTCTACATTTTGTCCATATTTAATCCATCAGACACAAGATTGTCTTTTTTTGCCCCATCTCCCTCCATCCTGCCACCTACACACACTCATTTTTCTTTTAAATCCAAATTCTGCTCTGCATCCAGTAGAATCATTTGAAAATGCAGATCTGTTTATACTACATTCAATATTAAAGCATCAATATGTTTCCTATTATTTCATGAATAAAACCCAAAATGTTTAAGATGGCCTGGGACCACCCACAAGGTCTGAGCAGTGTGAAATGATTATTTTTCCTCCATCTCTGTTTCCTGAGAGAGCTACACTCCCTTCCACATCAGGATGTGTCATTCTCACTATAGTAGCCACAAATCCATCTTGAAGAATATAGCCTTCTTTGTTTTTAATGGACTAAATCCTGTTAATATTATGAACTCCTTTATTTGATGAATAGGAAGAAACTAAGTTTGGGAATTCCTCTTCCACCTTCAATATTTATTGAGGGAAGGCAGGTGGGGATTCAAATAAAGGTGCAAAAAAAGATTAGATGTAATTATTCCCCAGGAAATATATCTTTACTCAGGGATATAATTACAGATAATATTTTTTTTATGGCTCTTTTACATCCCCTGACGCAAGTGCTGAAAACTGTTTTTCTTGTCTGTTTTTCTTCTCGACTCCTGGTAACTTAAACAGGGCATAGCAAAGAACCTGCTATTTTATTCTATTTTGTTTTATTTGTTTGTTTGTTTTGTTTTGTTTATTCAAACGATTTTATTTTATTTTATTTTCTCAGTTTAATTTTTTTCCCATTTATTTATTTTATTGCATTTTAGGTTTTGGGGTACATGTGAAGAACATGCAAGATTGTTGCATAGTTACACACGTGACAGTGTGATTTGCTGCCTTCCTCCCCATCACCTACATCTGGCATCTCTCCCCTTGCTATCTCTCCCCAGCTCCCACCCCCCACCGTCCCTCCCCTATTTCCCTCCAACTGACCCCAGTGTGTAGTGCTCCCCTCCCTGTGTCCATGTGTTCTCATTATTCAACACCCGCCTATGAATGAGAACATGCGGTGTTTGATCTTCCGCTCTTCTGTCAGTTTGCTGAGAATGATGGTTTCCAGGTTCATCCATATCCCTACAAAGGACACAAACTCATCACTTTTGATGGCTGCATAATATTCCATGGTGTATATGTGCCACATTTTCCCAGTGCAGTCTATCATCGATGGGCATTTGGGTTGGTTCCAGGTCTTTGTTATTGTAAACTTTGCTGCAATGAACATTCGTATGCACGTGTCCCTATAGTAGAACGATTTGTAATCCTTTGGGTATATACCCAGTAATGGGATTGGTGGGTCAAAAGGAATTTCTATTTCTAGGTCCTTGAGGAATCGCCACACTGTCTTCCACAATGGTTGAACTAATTTACACTAACACCAGCAGTGCAAAAGTGTTCCTATTTCTCCACATCCTCTCCAGCATCTGTTGTCTCCATATTTTTTAATGATCGCCATTCTAACTGGCATGAGATGGTATCTCAATGTAGT